>NC_139817.1:5000-57500 GCF_963457635.1 Microchirus variegatus
AAAACCCTAAGCTTAAGCCCTAAAACTAGGGTTAACCCTTAAAACCCTAAGCTTAAGCCCTAAAACTAGGGTTAACCCTTAAAACCCTAAGCTTAAGCCCTAAAACTAGGGTTAACCCTTAAAACCCTAAGCTTAAGCCCTAAAACTAGGGTTAACCCTTAAAACCCTAAGCTTAAGCCCTAAAACTAGGGTTAACCCTTAAAACCCTAAGCTTAAGCCCTAAAACTAGGGTTAACCCTTAAAACCCTAAGCTTAAGCCCTAAAACTAGGGTTAACCCTTAAAACCCTAAGCTTAAGCCCTAAAACTAGGGTTAACCCTTAAAACCCTAAGCTTAAGCCCTAAAACTAGGGTTAACCCTTAAAACCCTAAGCTTAAGCCCTAAAACTAGGGTTAACCCTTAAAACCCTAAGCTTAAGCCCTAAAACTAGGGTTAACCCTTAAAACCCTAAGCTTAAGCCCTAAAACTAGGGTTAACCCTTAAAACCCTAAGCTTAAGCCCTAAAACTAGGGTTAACCCTTAAAACCCTAAGCTTAAGCCCTAAAACTAGGGTTAACCCTTAAAACCCTAAGCTTAAGCCCTAAAACTAGGGTTAACCCTTAAAACCCTAAGCTTAAGCCCTAAAACTAGGGTTAACCCTTAAAACCCTAAGCTTAAGCCCTAAAACTAGGGTTAACCCTTAAAACCCTAAGCTTAAGCCCTACTCGCTCATGCTGCACTATGGCCGTACATCCAAGTACCATTTAGGTTTAGGGTTACCCTCACATTAGAGGCAGACATTTTGAACTAGCCAGAAAGGAACTCCACATTTACATGTATGCAAGAGGTAAGAAAACTGATGTTTTTAAAAAAACATTTAAGATTTCCAGTGCAACATTATTAAGTGTCGCAAAACCAGGTTTTAGCACTTCTCTAACAGGGTTACAGGTAACTGTCAATATATGCATTTTTATGGACATGACACTTTTCTTCCCTTTGAATTTTTCACAAAGGGTTACAATTAATTGGTATAATGACACAGGATTTATAAAGCGCTTTTCAAGGTACCCCAAGACTCTTTACAAAAACAAAAGAAAAAACAGCAATACAGTAGATAGGAAATTAACAATAAAGGATGTAAAATGTCTTTTTTCAGGTGTAAGTGATCTTGAAGAGATGGGTTTTGAGATGACGTTTGAAAGACGGCAGTGAATCAGAATTTGGGATGGCCAGCGGGATGGAGTTCTAGAGGGTAGGGGCGGCAAAGGCTCCGTCACCTATTGTGCGGTATTTGGTCCTGATGATGGGGGTGAGGGTGTTTGCGTCGGTGGAGCGTGTTCGGTGTGAGTGAATGGGGCGATGGAGGTCTGTCAGGTAAGAAGGGGCAAGGTTGTTTAGGAAGTTGTAGGTGGTGAAGAGAAACTTGAAATGTATGCATTTACATGTTAAAACTGCCCTCTGACAGACAAGTTTGACCAAATGGCCAAATTTGATTTAGAGTTGCTAAATTGTTAAAATAAATAGTAACTTTTGTGAGGAAAAAAAATTATGTTGCAGACCCTGCCAGGCTATAAATAATTAATCATAAAACTGACCGCCGGTGGACAAGTGACATTACGTGTAGATGAAAAATGTATTCAAAGCTGCCGAATTGTTGGAATGCGAGTAAAATTAGCAACGTCATTAGCAAACAAACGTGTGATAAACACCGAATTGTGTTTAAGTCACTGCCAGCCCATAAATAACATGAGAAAACAGAAGGTTTCAGGCCATACAGAGTTTCACCGAGGGCCAGACTGTGGCACACATTTGTTCAGCCAGTTCAGCAGAGTGAGTGTGAGTGAAAGAGCCAGAGACTTCAAATAAGTTATTTATTTCTTTATTTATTTAACACAAAAGGCAGATTCAAGATGGAAACAACATCAATACAAAGCAGAAAATAAACAACGGCATCAAAGAAACATATCAAGATTAAGTACAAATTAAAGTCAAACAATCACAGGCTCTTTTCTTCAACGCAATAAAACAATACAGAGAAGAAAATACAGTTAGCTTTAAATAACAATACAAACAACTTATTCTTCATAAACCCTGTTGGCTTTAAACCACACTTACACTAACCATAAATTATAAATGGAAAATAAAATGTAGGTTAACGTGTCAGTCAATTTTTCAAACTTCAGTGAAAAGAAAATTAGAGCAGTTTGATAAGAAAAAAAACTCAGCTTCACCCACTGAGGCTGAAGTGGCTGGGACGCCCCCTGCTGGTTGGACCAAAACCTAATTTAATTTTTTTTAAAGGGGACTGGGAGAAAGAAAGGAAGGAGAGAACACAGGGATGAAAGTAGGGATGGGGGAAAGAAAAAAGAATAAAAATATAGGAGCAATGGCAAAAAGAAAGGGCTGAAAGACATGAAAAAGAATGGAAGGAAAGAGAAAAGGAAAGCAATAAAAGTACAGCAAGGAAATAAATACAAGTTTGTCGACTCACAGGGAAACCACATGAAGTACAGTCGGTGAAATCCAGTCCATGTTTTGCTGCCGTTTCTGGACAGACACATGAAGTGAAAATTAACTTGACTTTATCGTCACAAAAATGACAAACATTCAGAAAGTCAGAAATGTCCGGATAAACTTATCGTTTGCCGCCGTCGTTAGCGTTACCCAGAGTGCACCACGTGGAGGTGACAGTCGGACTTGCACTCTTTTTTTCTTTTTTTTTTTAAATCATTCATAATATTAGAGAGAAAACAAACCCAACAATTCACACAATGAGCAAGCAATCGTGGCAACAGTGGAGAGAAAAAAGACCCTTTTAACAGGAAGAAATCTCTGGCAGAACCAGACTCAAAGTGTGCGGCCGTCTGCCTCGACCGGTTGGGGGGAATGGGAGGGGGACAGAAAGGACAAGAGGAGGTTGTTTTGCTGTGGCAGCAACTTTGATGTTTGAACAGTGTATTTGTGTGTCTGCACGGTTGAAGTGGGTTTTTGTAGTTGAAATGTGATTTTTGAAAAGAAACCTGGAGTTGAAAATAAGGTTCACCGAGTCCTTCATTGACCGTTTCACCCCGAGAACACAAATCTCCATCGTGTTGATTTTTTTTCAGATTCATGTGTTCCGTTCCTCCAGATTTTGAATCCACTGATCCCATTTCCTCAAATATCACCATGCAGATCCATCCATTTTCCAAATGTAGATTCACTGAGGTGGAGTTAATTCCTCCATTTGCTGCATCATCGTGTTGACAAAGTTGTCCAGAAAGTTAGTTTTGCATTGCCAAGCCATGATTCCAGTTTGTCCGTCCTTGTGAACAGATTTTTGTTTTCACATTTTGATAGTTCCGTCCAATCAGAGTTATCGAATCCTGCAGACCTGCACCCGTTTACTGTCAACTAAGCTTTGTTAAGTGTACGCATTTGGGTAACAACGACAACACAGGAAGAGGAAATGACAGACGAAAGTAGAAGTGTACATTGACACAAACAAAAAAACAACACTCATCTTGTTTTGACAGCCGGTGTTCAGAGTTCGTCTGAGTTGTCCAGGACATCGGAAGTCCACCAAGTGTTAGGGTCTCAATTCTGGAACAGATTAGGAAAAACAAAACTAAAAAAGCAGTAGCAAAGCGTCATTCATGTCCAAAGGAATCTGATATACGCACCACTGTAGGTTCTAGGGTAGTGGAAGTGGTTAACGAGCTCTGCAGAACTCTGATAAGCTGTTCACCTGAACCAGGTGTTTTGGGGATAACTAACTAAGGTTAGCTAACCCTAACCCCCTAATTTGATCTTCGGCCCCTTGCCAAAAACTGCTGTAAAAATATCTTAATATTTTTTTCCACTTTCAATGAGTCAGTCTTTTGAAGCTACTTCATCCTGAAATATGCATATCAAATATTAATATTTTTGAAATGTTAACCTTTGAAAGGTTACGCAACTACACTGTTTTTATTGGGAAAAAACTACAATAACTTTAGGTCTTTTCAACTTCAAATTGTCACTCTTTTAAAGCTACTTCAGACTGAGATATATTCATCAAATAATTTTAAAATTCTAACCCTTTAAAGGCATTTTTTTTAAATCAACAAAAAAAATAAACTACAATCCTTTCCAATCAATCATAAAATACCTTTCAAGGACTATTTGTTTATTATCAGGCCCTGAGATGGTCAGTGATTGGTATAAACATTGATTTTGAAGCATTGTTAGTTTCTGTAGCGGCAGATGCAATTTAATAATCTTGTGATATGATGGATTTTGAATCGTCTCCTATAAGCAAACATTTTTTTCCTACTAAATAATTATTACCCTGTTTTGTTTTAAGATAAATAAACAAACAAGAATAGGTTCAACCTGAAAAAATATTTATTTTGCAAAGACGGACCCTAAATGATGAAGACTGAAATATGAACATTGAATATGAAACATGGGGCAGTTGGGTGTGTTGTTGGAGATGGGGAGAAAGGAAAAGATAGAGATGGTGAGTGAGTGCATCATGTATGACTCAGCAAGCGAGTGAGCAAGCGAGTGAGTGAGCGAGTGAGGGAGCGAGTGAGCGAGCGACTGAGCGAGAGTGAGCGAGTGACTGTGAGTGAGTGGGCGAGCGAGAGTGAGCGAGCGAGCGCGAGTCACTGCGAGTGAGCGAGCGAGATTTGGAGTCTCTGCTCCACCTGAGCTGAACTCTCACATTCACACATGATGCACTCACTCACCATCTCCATCTTTTCCCTTCTCCCATCTCCAACAACACACCTAACTGCCCCATGTTTCATATTCAATGTTCATATTCAAGTGTTCATCATTCAGTGTCCTTTGCAAAATAAATGTTTTTTCAGGTTCATACTATTATTGTATGTTTATTTATCTTAAAACAAAACCGGGCTATAATTGGGTTAGTAGGAAAAAATGTTTTACTTGTAGTCGGAGACCGATTCAAAATCCATCATATATCACAAAATAAGATTACATTGGATCTGCTACTACAAAAAACTAATGCATCAAAATCAGTGTTTCTACTAATCACTGACCCATCTCAGGGTCTAATAACAACCAAATATTCCTTAAACCACACCAAACATTTTAAAAATGAAACAAACTTGAACCCCGAGTCTGTTTATATATCAAAAAACAACCGGTGTTAGAATCGTATTCAGTGCTTTGTGACTATAGTGATTTTTGTACACTTAAAAAAATGGAAAAACTAAATAATGAAAAGGGACGAGAGCAGCAGCAAACAACATGTAACAATACTCATCTTCTTCTGACAGTTGGTGTTCAGATGTTCATAGTTGTCCTGGACGTCAGAAGTCCACCAAGCCTTGGGTCTCCATCCTGGAACAGATTAGGAAAAACTGAAAAGCAGTATCAAACTGTTATTGATGTCCAAAGGAATCTGATATACTCACCCCTGCAGGTTCTTCTTGTGCACCGATGACATCAAGGAAGAGGCGACTGTAGACGAAACTAGAGGTCAACAACAACGACGCAAACAAAAAGAAATATCATCATACTCATCCTCTTCCGACAGTCTATGTTCAGAGTTCGTCCAAGTTGTCCAGAACGTCCACCAAGCACCGCCTCGAGGTCGACCCTGTTGGGTCTTCGTTCTGGAACAGATTTGGAAAAACAAAACTGAAAAGCAGTATCAATCTGTCATTGATGTCCAAAGGAATCTGATATACTCACCACTGCAGGTTCTTCTTGTGCAGTAGGAGTCACCGATGAGATCAAGGAAGAGGCGACTGTAGGGTAGAACGTCCACCAAGCACCACCTTGAGGTCGAACATGTTGGGTCTCCCTTCTGGAACAGATAAGGAAAAACAAACAAATGAACAGAGACAAAAGCAGCAGCAAACACGACAACTAACAATACTCATCCTCTTCCGACAGCTGGGGTTCAGAGTTCTTCGAAGTTGTCCAGGACATAGGAAGTCCATCAAGCCTTGTGTCTCCATTCTGAAACAGATTAGGAAAAACAAAACTGAAAAGCAGTATCAAACTGTCACTGATGTCCAAAGGAATCTGATATACTCACCACTGTAGGTTCTTCTTGTGCAGTGGGAGTCACCGACCAGATCTGGGAAGAGGCGACTGTAGATGAAAGTAGAGGTCAACAACGACACAAACAAAAATAAATATCACCATACTCATCCTCTTCCGACAGTCTGTGTTCAGAGTTCATCGAAGTTGTCCAGAACGTCCACCAAGCACCGCCTCGAGGTCGACCACAATAGACCACCAAGCCTTGGGTCTCCATTCTGAAACAGATTAGGAAAAACGAAACTGAAAAGCAGTATCAAACTTTCACTGATGTCCAAAGGAAACTGATATACTCACCACTGTAGGTTCTTCTTGTGCAGTGGGAGTCACCGATGAGATCAGGGAAGAGGCGACTGTCGACAAAACTAGAGGTCAACAACGACGCAAACAAAAAGAAATATCATCATACTCATCCTCTTCCGACAGTCTATGTTCAGTTCGTCCAAGTTGTCCAGAACGTCCACCAAGCACCGCCTCGAGGTCGACCATGTTGGGTCTCCATTCTGGAACAGATTAGGAAAAACAAACAAATGAAGAGACAAAAGCAGCGGCAAACAAAAACTAACAATACTTGTCCTCTTCTGACAGCTGGTGTTCAGAGTTCGTCAAAGTTGTCCTGGACGTCCACCAAGCGTGACCATTCCATCACAAGGTCCATGTCGGGTCTTGATTCTGGAACAGATACGGAAACAACAAAAACTAAAGCAGCAGTAAACATCACAGTGTCTCAAATCAGAGGAGGAGTCTGGTTTACTCACCATCTTTGGAACTTGATGATGGAAGCCATGTTGGGTCCTTGATTCCAAAGTAGTCCACCTTTTTATGCACAGCAGGAAAAACCTCACACCAAAATACAAACAAAGTAAAGCACAGTGGCATTTTCCCCCACTTTGTCCCATACCAGCGCCCTCTTGTGTTTAAAACTTTAAATACCGCACATTTGACACTCAAACCGAAGCCCCACAGTACGCCATGTAATCAAACACCAAAAGCAAGCAACCTCAAACTAAAACACCTTTTAGATGATAAATCCCATTGCGCAAAATGGCTTAAAGTTGTTTTTTCTAAACCTTGTTTGTATAAACACCAAAAAAAAACAAAGTACACCACATTGACCAAACCTGTTTGAATGTTATCAAAACTATTTCATTCAGCTTTCAGCCATTTTAAGTTGTTTTACCGAGAGAAAAACCCAAAAAGTAAAAACCCTAGCCCTAACACCTTTTGTCTTGAAGACCAAAACCTGAGACCTTTTAGATTTGATGCAACCACTTTGTAGTTTTAACCTTTTGATGAACAGGAAAAACCTCACACCAAACCAAAAAGACACAAACCTTTATATACAGCACAGTGGTAGGTGAAACACCACATTTAAAAAAAAAAAATACACCCTTAAAAACGAAATACTCCAAGGTTTTGCCAGAGTTCAAAGTTTAACACCGCACATTTGACACCCACAGTACACCATACCAAATAATGTTTCTTTTATAAAAGAAGTTTAGAGTTAAAACCTTTGTAAACTTTGTTTGTACAAACACGAAAAATAAAACCAAAGAACACCACACAAATCAATCACTGGCCCAAACCTGTTTGACTTGAGGGGCCCCTCTACACACACCTTTGAAATCCTTTTCATCGTTTTTAAACCACACCAAAAATTTCATTTCAAAAGTGAAACAAAGCTTGAGTCTGGTTATATAAAAAAACAACCTGTGTTTAAACCATATTCAGTGCTTTGTGACTAAAGTGATTGTTGTACACTTAAAAAAATGGAAACAAACTAATGAAGAGACAAAAGCAGCAGATAACTAACAATACTCATCTTCTTCTGACAGTAGGTGTTCAGAGATCGAAGTTGTCCAGGACATCGGCAGTCCACTAAGCCTTGGGTCTCCATTCTGGAACAGATTAGGAAAAACAAACTGAAAAGCAGTACCAAACTGTCATTGATGTCCATAGGAATCTGATATACTCACAACTGTAGGTTCTGAGCAGTGGGAGTCACCGACCAGATCAGTGAAGAGGCGACTGTAGACAAAAGTAGACGTCAACATTGACACAAACGAAAATAACAAATATCACTATACTCATCCTCTTCTGACAGTTGGTGTTCAGAGTTCGTTGAAGTGGTCCAGGACTCTCCACCAAGCACCGCCTCAAGGTCGACCATATTGGGTCTCCATTCTGGAACAGATTAGGAAAAACAAACGTACAGAGAAAAGCAGCAACAAACAACAACAACAACTATCACTATACTCATCCTCTTCCGACAGTCGGTATGCAGAGATCGTCGTAGTTGTCCACCAAGCCTTGGGCCTCCATTCTGGAACAGACAAGAAAACCGAAACTGAAAAGCAGTACCAAACTATGATTGGTGTCCAAAGGAATCTGATATACTCACCACTGTAGGTTCTTCTCGTGCAGTGGGAGTCACCGACCAGATCAGGGAAGAGGCGACTGTAGGGTAGAACGTCCACCAAGCACCGCCTCGAGGTCGACCAGGTTGGGTCTCCATTCTGGAAAAGTTTAGGAAAAACAAACAAATGAAAAGGGACAAAAGCAGCAGCAAACAACAATACTCATCCTCTCCTGACAGCTGGTGTTCAGAGTTCGTCGAAATTGTCCAGGACGTAGGAAGTCCACCAAGCTTTGGGTCTCCATTCTGGAACAGATTAGGAAAAACTAACAAATGAAGAGACAAAAGCAGCAGCAAACACGACTACTAACAATACTCATCCTCTTCTGAAAGCTTGTGTTTAGAGCTCGTCCACGTTGTCCTGGACGCCACCAAGCACCACCTTGGGGTCGACCATGTTGGATCTCCATTCTGGAACAGATTGGGAAAAACAAAACTGAAAAGCAGTGACAAACTTTCATTGACGTCCAAAGGAATCTGATATACTCAACCACTGTAGGTTGTTCTTGTGCAGTGGGAGTCACCGATAAGATCTGGGAAGAGGCGACTGTAGGGTAGAATGTCCACTAAGCACCGCCTCGAGGTCGACCATGTTGGGTCTCCATTCTGGAACAGATTAGGAAAACAAACAAATTAACAGAGACAAAAGCAGCAGCAACAACAACTATCACTATACTCATCCTCTTCTGACAGCTGGTGTTCAGAGTTCGTCAAAGTTGTCCTGGACGTCCACCAAGCGTGACCGTTCCATCACAAGGTCCATGTCGGGTCTTGATTCTGGAACGGACACGAAAACAACAAAAACTAAAGCAGCAGCAAATGTCACAGTGTCTCATCAGAGGAGGAGTCTGGTTTACTCACCATCTTTGGAACTTGGAGATGGAAGCCATGTTGGGTCCTTGATTCCAAAGTAGTCCACCTTTTTATGCACAGCAGGAAAAACCTCACACCAAAATACAAACATTATGAAGCACAGTGGCATTTTTCCCCACTTTGTCCCATACCGACCTCCCTCACATTTGACACTCAAACCAAAGCCCCACAGTACGCCATGTAGTCAAACACCAAAAGTAAGCAACCTTTAACCAAAATACCTTTAAGATGATAAATCCAATTGAGCAAAGTGGGTTAAAGTTGTTTTTTCTAAACCTCGTTTGTACAAACACCAAAAATAACCAAAGTACACCACACAGATCAAACGTGTTTGAAAGCTGAATAAAATGGTTTTGATAACATTGAGTCATTTTGTCTTGATTTACAAATAGGAAAAACCCAAAAAGTAAAAATGCACCATTGACACCTTTTGTCTTGAAGACCAAAACCTGAGACCTTTTAGATTTGATGCAACCACTTTGTAGTTTGAACCTTTTGATGCACAACAGGAAAAACCTCACACCAAACCAAAAAGACACAAACCTTTATACACAGCACAGTGGTAAGTGAAACACCACAGTTAAAAAAAAACCTTTAAACTCTGGCAAAACCTTGGAGTATTTAGTTTTTAAAGTTTTAAACACCACAAATTTGACACTCACGGGACACCATACCACATGTTTTGTTTAGAGAAAAAACCTTTGTAAAAACACCAAAAATAAAACCAAAGAACACCACACAAATCAATCACCGGCCCAAACCTGTTTGAATTATAAGGCAGCCATTTTGTAGAGGAGCCACTCAAGTCAGTTTGATTCATTTTGTTCCAGGGTTAGGGTTAGGGTTAATATATATATATATATTTATATATAGCGAGAGGGAGAGATAATTATATCTATAATTAGAGATTTTTGTACACTTCAAAATAACCTAGAAACTGAGCTTTCTGTTGTACTTACAGCAGAAAGCCAAATCCAATCCAGTCTCATCGGTCCATGGAACCCGGTCCGGGTTTTGCAGCAAAGAGCAAGAAGCCTGTTCTGGTAAACGGACGATAAGAATGAGAGCAGGAAATAAGCTGTAAAAGCAGCAAATGTGATATGATACCTTACAGGTATATCAGGCTTATCAGGCTTCTGCAGAGCTTCATGGCGACCTGAAATTTTACAACATGAAAAAAGTGCAAAAAACAACAATCACTGTAGTGTCAAATTATAAAATGTCACATAACTGGAGATAAGTACTTTAATAAGAGAAGAGAAAATGCAGAGCAAACACTTCACTCACCATGTGCTGCCTCCTAGCTAGCATTAGCTACTGCTGCAGCAGGTGTGAGGACTGCAAACATCAAAGGTTTTTCATTAATTGATCTCTAAATTAAGAACATTGTTCACACAAACCGCCCAGTATCAACAGGCCAACTGAAAAATGCTAACAAACTAAAAGCTAGTGAGCTAACATACAAATGCTAACATGCTAACTAACCATAGGCGGACATAAATGCTAATATACAACACAAAAAGTTAATGGACTGACATACAATTCTAATATACAAACAAACAAAATGCCAATGGATAACATACAAAAATCTACTGGGCTAAGATGCTAACACAAATGCTAACATGTGACAGTCAGGACTCAAAGTCAAGATCAAACAAACCTCCAAACTGGTGAACTGCTCCAGGCTGAGTGAACTGAGTGGAGGCAATCACAGTAACATGCAGCAGGTGAGTTAGAGGGAAACCAGGGAAAGGGGTTTCTCTGGCCAACCTGCAGGGGCAAAGACAAGCTGACACACCCACAGACACACCCACCCACTGACAGACACACCCACTCATGCAGCCATTTAACAGGAGGGGAGGGGGCGAGCACCAACATGACTTTTAAATGCATTTAAATCTTTTATTTCATGTATAAATTCAGTTAACATCTGCGTAACAAACATGATTGTTTATGTTGACTTAATGCTTTTCTTTAATGTTGATGATATTCACTTATCTTGAGTTGTCTCAACATCATTTTTGTTAAGTAAACATAACTTTATAAAAGAGCAGAACAAACATCCATAACTGATAAAAAATACAACCTATGCACAACCTACACTGTAAAAAAAATGCTCAAAACATTAAAACTCCACTGTAAAAAATACTGTTCAGATGACCACACTGATGCTGCGTTCACTGACCACACTGATGCTGCGTACACTGACCACACTGATGCTGCGTTCACTGACCACACTGATGCTGCGTACACTGACCACACTAATGCTGCATTCACTGATTGCTGCTTTTATTTATGGTTGCCATTTAATCAGAGTGCCCACTGGTGGACAAAACTAACATTACACATATCCTGTGATTTACAGATAATTTGAGATTAAGTTCTTACTCTTTGACAAAGAAGTCTGGGACTATGCAAATTACAATAAACAAACAAATGGTTACTGAGCTGCATTGAACTACATTCACTGGAGAATGACAGAGTCCACTATAGTCTTATCACTTATGGTGCTGGTAAAGAATTAAATGATAAAACTTGAATTATTACAGAAATATGTATCACAAACTTTTTGACACTGTTTTACCATCTTTTGTCAAATGTTTCACAGTCAAAATGTGATTTATTTTAGACAAAAGACACTGTTTTCTTCACTTTTAAGTTTTCACAAAGCATTATGGGTAATGGATTGGTTCACATGGTAGAACAGCTTCCTGGTGAACAAATGTGTTTTTACAAGGAGGGTCACATTTGATTTATGGTTGCTGTATTCTTCAGACTGCCCTCTGGTGGACAAAAGTGTTGTTACATGTAAGGTCAAATCTGATTTATGGCTGCTGGGTTCTTCAAACTGCCCTCTAGTGGACAAACATGTCATTATATGTAAGCTCAAATTTGATGTATGGATACTTAATTATTTCAACTGCCCTCTAGTGGACAAGTTTGACATTACAAGTAAGGCCAAATCTGATTTATGGCTGCTGGATTGGTCAGACGGCCCTCTGGTGGACAAAGGTGTTATTACATGTAAAGTCAAATCAGATTTATGGCTGCTAAATTCTTCAGACTGCCCTCTAGTGGACAAAGGTGTCATTACATGTAAGGTCAAATTTGACTTTTGGCTGCTGGATTCTTCAGACTGCCCTCTGGTGGATAAACATGTCATTACATGCAAGCTCAAATGTGATTTATGGATACTAAATTATTTCAACTGCCCTCTGGTGGACAAACATGTCATTATATGCTATGTCAAATCTGATTTATAGCTGCTAAATTATTTCAACTGCCATAAGGTTAAATTTGATTTATGGCTGCTTGATTCTTCAGCTGCCCACTAGAGGACAAACATGTCAATTACATGTAATGTCAAATTTTATGTATAGATACTTAATTATTTAGACCTCCCTCTGGTGGATAAACATGTCATTACAAATAGGGTCAAATTTTCTTACACTCTATTTTATGTTTATATACCAAAAACTGCTTAAGAAATAGTGCATGTAGTCATGGCAATGGAAAAAAAAGGTTTGGTGCACTTACCTGACATCAATTCTCTTCCACTTCTTGAGTCTTGTTTCTATCCACTGTGTAATTGACATGTAATTGACATGTTTGTCCTCTAGTGGGCAGCAAAGAATCAAGCAGCCATAAATCAAATTTAACCTTTCATGTAATAACACCTTATTTGACCTTACTTGTAATATCAAACTTGTCCACACTGATGATGCGTTCACTGACTACTTTTGCGTTCACTGACCACACTGATGATGCATTCACTGACTACTGTTGCGTTCACTGACCACACTGATGATGCATTCACTGACCTCTGTTGCGTTCACTGACCACACTGATGCTGCGTTCACTGACCTCTGTTGCGTTCACTCACCACACTGATGCTGCGTTCACTGACCACTCACCACACTGATGCTGCGTTCACTGACCTCTGTTGCGTTCACTGACCACACTGATGCTGCGTTCACTGACCTCTGTTGCGTTCACTGACCACACTGATGCTGCGTTCACTGACCACTCACCACACTGATGCTGCGTTCACTGACCTCTGTTGCGTTCACTGACCACACTGATGCTGCGTTCACTGACCACTCACCACACTGATGCTGCGTTCACTGACCTCTGTTGCGTTCACTGACCACACTGATGCTGCGTTCACTGACCACTCACCACACTGATGCTGCGTTCACTGACCTCTGTTGCGTTCACTGACCACACTGATGCTGCGTTCACTGACCACTCACCACACTTCAACCCATTTGATACTCAAGACATTTTACTGATGATTGAATGATTATTATCTTGATAATCCAGAGTTACAAAGTATCAAAGCAGGTCGTGGTGTAATGTTTTGTATAATTGTAATTATTTTACAGCTCTTTAATTTAGACTCATACTCTTTACTAAATATTCTACAGAAAATGTAAATAAAATCAACCAAAACAACTGGATATATTGTTTTACCTGAGAATAATGAGTCATTTTTTACAGTGTGTTTGTCCACATTGTTTGGAGTAGATCTTCGTCATCAGAGGAGGAAACAGGTGACAAAATAAAGTTTTTATTTTTATTAAATACATTTAATATTTTATATAATTTGCATGTATATTTGCCAGATTATACATATGAATCAAATAATTTAGGACTTTACTCATGTGGAGATTTAGAGGAATGAGCGGCTGCCAATACGGACATTATTTTCATTATTATTAGTAAACATCATTTGGAAGGTCCCACGCGCACCGTCTACTTTCACGGAGAAAGCAGCACGTGCGAGTGTAAGTTCTGACCTTAGCTGAATTTAAGACAGCAATCACATAAATTCATCTGACAATAACATGAAATGACATGAAATGACATGAAATGACATGTAAACAAATCTACAAATGAATAAACATTAAATCAGCGTTTTTGTCAACAGGGTTTGGCACGTGACACCATCTGAAGTCTGTTGTTGTTTCTTCTACAAAATGAGAACCAACCCGTTCTTCTGCTCTCGAGGACCCGGTTCATCGGTTGTCACTGTTCAAAACTCCTTCACCGCCGCGTCACGCAGCAGGGAATGAAGAGCGTGCGTAATGTTTCACGTCCAGGGTCGGAAATACGTCCCCACGCGCTGCTCGCTCACAGACGAGTCTTCGGCCACTGTACAGGCTGTTCACATCAACAAGTCCCCGAAGACGCTCCACGAGGCCCCGGAGGCGACGTGGCCGCCACTGGTTGATAATATGCGGATCTCTAAGGCGAACAAGGGCGCGGCGGTGGTGAGAGCTGTGCGCCGGCATCCGTCACCTCAGCCGGCCAGTCTGGAGAGTCTGGAGGCGGTGTGGAGCGAGAGGAGCGAGAGGGTGAAATCACCGGAGAGTTCACCGGGGAGTTCACCGGGGGGGTTGCCGGGGAGTTTACCGGGGAGTTTACCGGTCCCCGAGAGTCCGAACGGCGACGGAGAAGCTTGTGTGAGCGGGCAGGGAGGGGGGCCAGCGCGGAGCAGGAAGAAGGGCTTCAAACCCCCGGACGTCAGGACCATTTTCTCCCCCGAGGAGAGAGACCCGAGGGTGAAGGAGGAATCCGGGGAGGGACACAGCTTCGAGGACACGGAGGAGGACACGTGGTGCGATGTGTGCTGCGAGTACATCTTTCAGCCTGGTCTCACCTGTGCAGGTGAGTGATGATGATGATGAAGATGATGACGAAGATGGTGATGATGATGAAGATGATGATGGTGATGATGATGATGATGATGAAGATGATGAAGGTGATGATGATGATGATGAAGATGATGAAGATTATGATGATGATGATGAAGGTGATGTGATGATGATGAAGATGATGATGATGATGATGAATGTGATGATGATGAAGGTGATGATGAAGAAGATGATGATGAAGGTGAGGATGAAGATTATGATGATGATGATGAAGATGATGATGATGATGAATGTGATGATGATGATGGTGGTGAAGGTGATGATGAAGATGATGATGATGATGATGAAGGTGATGATGAATATGATGATGATGATGATGATGAAGGTGATGATGATGCAGACACAGACACAGATTAATTTGAGGATTTAGACACAGTTTGATCAGATTTTACTTCAGTGTTAATGTTTAAATATCCTGGCTGTTCCTCAGTGAAGCGACTTAAAGCTGCTCTTATGTATTAGTGAGCTATCAATGAGTTTAACACATGCAACATGGGTATGTAATGTTATATATATATATACATATATACATGATGTAACGTGTATGTAAAGCTCATGTCTTGAATAAACCTGCGTAAAAGAGTTTTTTTATACAGCAGATATTTCTTGAAATGAAATAGTTGGACAAACACAGGATTTACAGTAACATTCATGAAGGTTCCACTCCTGTATTAACAGAACTATGTTATTGTTCAAGGGTAGATTACACTAAATACTTAAATACTAAAATACTAAATACTTCACATCTGTAGAGGAGGGTTTTTTTGTTTGTTTTTTTAAAACAACGAAAAACTCTATACATATTTTCAGTTAAGTGAAATAGAAATAATGATCCTCGTTATAGCAGCAGCAGTACTGTAGCTACACACACACATATATATATATATATATTTATATATGAGTGAAAGAGTGACAGAGTGAAAGAGTGCCAGAGTGACAGAGTGAAAGAGTGACAGAGTGACAGAGTGAAAGAGTGACAGAGTGACAGAGTGAAAGAGTGAAAGAGTGCCAGAGTGACAGAGTGAAAGAGTGAAAGAGTGACAGAGTGAAAGAGTGACAGAGTGAAAGAGTGACAGAGTGACAGAGTGAAAGAGTGACAGAGTGACAGAGTGAAAGAGTGACAGAGTGAAAGAGTGACAGAGTGAAAGAGTGACAGAGTGAAAGAGTGACAGAGTGAAAGAGTGAGGTCCACATGTGCAAACTCTTAATGAATGAATGAATGTAGGTGTGGCTCAAGAACACGACTCTGCAGCTGGAATGCAGTTGATATGTAAACAGACCGGTTCAGGACTAAAAAAAGAAAAAGGACTCAGTGTCTCCTTATTCCTCGTCTTCTTCTTCCTCGTCTTCTTCTTCCTCGTCTTCTTCCTCGTCTTCTTCTTCCTCGTCTTCTTCCTCGTCTTCTTCTTCCTCGTCTTCTTCTTCGTCTTCTTCTTCTTCGTCTTCTTCTTCATCGTCTTCTTCTTCGTCTTCTTCTTCTTCTTCGTCTTCTTCTTCATCGTCTTCTTCTTCGTCTTCTTCGTCTTCTTCTTCATCGTCTTCTTCTTCCTCGTCTTCCTCACGTGTTGTGGTTTAAACATGGCTGCCATTGTGTTTTGAAAACTCACGTTAACATCCTGTTACTTTTCCACTTTTCCTTCCTTCCTTTTAAATGTGATGTCGTTAATCACATGTATTTTTGACATTTATTGCAGCAATAACTCAACACTTTACAGGATCTGAGGATCTGTGTGTGTGTGTGTGTGTGTGTGTGTGTGTGTGTGTGTGTGTGTGTGTGTGTGTGTGTGTGTGTGTGTGTGTCTGTTAAGACTTGTATTAAAAATTGTGTATGTAAATATTTCCATGTTTAATGGATGAATGTGTGTGTGTGTGTGTGTGTGTAGGTTGTAAATACACATGTCACACCACGTGTCGAGACAGAGTGTCACTGGACTGTCAACCTGCAGCTTCACCTGTCAATCAAGACCAGATCAACAACAACAACAACACACATGTGAGTCCACACTGTGTGTGTGTGTGTGTGTGTGTGTGTGTGTGTGTGTGTGTGTGTGTGTGTGTGTGTGTGTGTGTGTGTGTGTGTGTGTGTGTGTGTGTGTGTGTGTGAGACTGTAATTATGCTTCAACAAAAAATAAAAGTGGCAGCACTGTAGTTGTGTGCTCATCCAGAAGAGGGCGCTGTGGTGTAAGATTTTGAAGGTTAAAGATGAACACGAGAAAACTGAGGCTTCCATTCAAACAATGATCATCAAGACTTTTCTATCAATCTGCGATAATCTGAGATTAGATTAGATTAGATTATTATAATGATATTACAGTCATTTAATCAGCCGCTCTGAATCTACAGCACATGGAAAAAACATATGACCACAAAGTTCCCATGTTAATAATCTATACTCATCTTTAATCAGATCATTGATCATATGATATTTGAATATTGTTTTCTCCTGCAGTAGTGGAGTAACGTAACCCAGCAGCCAGTATAATCTCTGTGGATTATGGGGGATTATCGGCTGGTCTGATGCAGGTTTCCTGTTACAGAAACATGTCTTCACTTCCTGTTGTGAACATGTCCAGACACAGTGAAGTGAGCTGAGAACATGTCTGTGGAGTCGTGTTCTAACCCCTAATGATTCATTATTATTATTATTATTATTATTATTATTATTATTATTATCATTTAGAAATAAGAAGTCAGACTCACAACATCACTGTATCACAGACATGTTCAATAACCAGGACCAAATGTTTACTGACTTTGGAAATCACATACAAACCACTGTAGTTAGGTCACCCCTGCTGGACAAACAGGAGAATACACCAGAATTCAAACACTTTAATGTCTGGAGCTGAAAACGTCGTCTTTGTTAAAGTCGATTCATCACCGTGGAAACTGACAGGAAACAGTTTACATCAAAAACATGTCGTTTTGACTGAAGTCACTTCCTCACAACTTCATGCTTCTTCACTCCCACTTTAACGACCAGCTATTGTGTGTCAGTGTGTGTTAGTTGTGTGTCAGCGTGTGTTAGTTGTGTGTCAGTGTGTGTTAGTTGTGTGTCTGTGTGTGCTAGTTGTGTGTCAGTGTGTGTCAGTGTGTGTTAGTTATGTGTCAGTGTGTGTTAGTTGTGTGTCTGTAGTTGAACCTGCAGAGTTTTCACCTGGAAACTTGTGTGTGATGATGTCATACTGTCAGGTCATGTGATCATCACACCACATTCCTCTGCTCTTTGATCACAACACACTCAATGTTGTGTCTGTCCAGGTGAAACACACACACGCACACACACACACACACATGAAAAGACAACACACTCACACTCACACACACACACACACCCCCACACACATGAAAAGACACACACACACGTGTGTGTCTGAAATCCAGAACACAATGTAAAGTTGAATGTGTGAGGATCAGTTACATGTCCTGAGGCAAACAGGAAGCTCACGTTAGAAACACCTGTCACTTCAAAATAAAAGCATCCACAGATTAAAGGACCATGGGTGCACCACAGTGTTATTGTGGTACTTTGAAACCACAACACAACTGAGCCTTTAAATGAGACACAAACACAACTGAGCCTTTAAATGAGACACAAACACAACAACTGAGCCTTTAAATGAGACACAAACACAACAACTGAGCCTTTAAATGAGACACTAACACAACAACTGAGCCTTTAAATGAGACAAAAACACAACTGAGCCTTTAATGAGACACAAACACAACTGAGCCTTTAAATGAGACACAAACACAACTGAGCCTTTAAATGAGACACAAACACAACACAACTGAGCCTTTAAATGAGACACAAACACAACTGAGCCTTTAAATGAGACACAAACACAACTGAGCCTTTAAATGAGACACAAACACAACAACTGAGCCTTTAAATGAGACACAAACACAACAACTGAGCCTTTAAATGAGACACAAACACAACTGAGCCTTTAAATGAGACACAAACACAACAACTGAGCCTTTAAATGAGACACAAACACAACAACTGAGCCTTTAAATGAGACACAAACACAACACAACTGAATCTTTAAAACATTCAGCTGATTTTATTCTGATTCTTTCATCATGTCAGACGTCCAGATTTGTATCATGTGCTGCAGATTTATATTTTTAATATTGATTATTATTTATCAATAATAGTAATAATTATTATTTATTTAATTGTCTTTTTTTATGTTGGGAGTTTATTTCAGTTGAATGGAGGTGAGAGGGTTAGGGTTAGTTGTTAAAGAGTTAGGCTTAGTCATTAAAGAGTTAGGCTTAGTTGTAAAAGAGTTAGGCTTGAGTTAGGCTTAGTTGTTAAAGAGTTAGGCTTAGTTGTTTAAGAGTTAGGCTTAGTTGTTTAAGAGTTAGGCTTAGTCGTTAAAGAGTTAGGCTTAGTTGTTTAAGAGTTAGGCTTAGTCGTTAAAGAGTTAGGCTTAGTTTTTTAAGAGGTAGGCTTAGTTTTTTAAGAGGAAGGCTTAGTTGTTAAAGAGTTAGGCTTAGTCGGGTTAGGGTTAGTTGTTAAAGAGTTAGGCTTAGTCATTAAAGAGTTAGGCTTAGTTGTAAAAGAGTTAGGCTTGAGTTAGGCTTAGTTGTTAAAGAGTTAGGCTTAGTCGTTAAAGAGTTAGGCTTAGTCGTTAAAGAGTTAGGCTTAGTTTTTTAAGAGTTAGGCTTAGTTGTTAAAGAGTTAGGCTTAGTCGTCAAAGAGTTAGGCTTAGATTAGTTTCAGGTTTGTTGAGTGATTTAGTTAGTTAGTTAGTTAGTTAGTTAGTTTTTATTTGTCCACGATGTGGAAATTTGTCTTTGGTCTCATAAAAAACAACAAGCAGGACAATAACAGCAACAACAAGCAGGACAACAACAGCAACAACAACAACACTTACACACAGACATCTTCATGGCAAAAAGCAGGACAGCAGTGGCAGTTACATTACAACACATCGCATCAACGCATCAACGGGGCATGGTGTTCAGTGCCCCAATTGCATTAGGAATAAAAGAATTTTTAAAAATATTACGATTTGCCCTTGGTACTTTATAACGTCTACCAGAGGGAAGAAGTTCAAACTCCCTATTGAGTGGATGAGAGGGATCATTTGCTATTTTGACAGCTTTTTTCCTAAGCACTTCATCGTACATACAACTTAATTGTTTCTGTCTTGTCCCTATGATTTTTGAGGCAAGGTTTACTATTCTCTGCAGCTTGCTTCTTCCTTTAATATTTAGATTACCGTACCACATTGCCATGTTGAAAGTTAGAATGCCTTCTATCAGGTTCTTATAAACTGTTTCCATAATGTGCTTACTCACTCTAAAGGAGTTGAGCTTGCGCAGTAGATGGAGACGTTGGTTACAGGTTTTAAAAATATGGTCTGTGTTTTCACTGAAATTTAGGTTACAATCAATATATGTACCTAGATATTTGAACTTGTCTACTACCTCTACATTTAAAGGCAGAACAAACATATTAATGGACACAACAAAGTTGGGTTAGGGTTAGAGGGTTAGAGGATGTTTAACACGTGACCTTAAATTGTTTGAATTTGTATAGTTGATAAATCAATTACGTCACATGATCAGTATTAATTACCATTCTTTTACAAATAGTTTTTTGTTTTTTTTAAGTTTTCAGTCAACAGAATATAAATGTAAACAGCGACTTTATTCAATACAACAAATTATTATTAATATGTGATGAAAATTAACGTTTTATTTCGTGAAAACTGTGACTTTATTTAGTGAAACAGACTTAGCCGGCGCTGATTGGCTGTCACAGATCAAATGGGCGTGCTGGAGTGTGTGGGCGTTGTCTTACTGTAGGCGCTGTTCGTCAGTAAAGTTGATGAAGAAGAAGAAGAAGGACGAACTTTCACCGTTTTCTCTGTCGAAACTCAAAAAAAACAACGATCTCGTGGAAACGTTTGTTTGTTACAAAGAACGTTTACGCTTTTCTTCGAACAATGGAAACATTTAAACGACTTTGAACGGAGTAAAGACGTCGAGTTTGACGGAGAAGAAGAAACAGCTGAGCGGATCTGAATGAGGAAATCAGCGGCGCGCGCACACACGCACACGCGCGCACACTGAGGTCACCTGGTCTTACCTGGTTCAGACCGGGTTCAGACCTGGTTCAGACCTGTTCCTCGTTTATTTCCGGGTCATCTGGAGTTGGATTAACGCGGTGGATTTGTGAGGCTTTGATGTGGACGCGCTGCTGTGGACACGCTTTCGTCGTCAATGACGTGGACGAGCACGAGCACGAGCACGATGAGCAGCGGTTACAGTAGTTTAGAAGAAGACTCTGAAGAGTTCTTCTTCACCGCGAGAACCTCGTTCTTCAGGAAACCTCCCGGAAAAGTCACGGACAAGAAGGTGAAGTGGATTAAACACGTTTAGATGTTCTGTTTTAGGTTAACGGTTTAAACTGAACCTGTTTTAAACTGGTTTAAACTGTTTAGACTTTAAACACAGTTTGCTCCGCCTTCATCTTTGTCTTTGTCTCATCTATGAGCCAAAAACACAGAACAATTGTCGATGTTGAGCATAATCCAGGATTATTTACATAACAGCAGAAATAATCCCGTTTTCACAGTTTGTCATGTTTCATTAGAAAAGTCACACAGATCTCACTCATTCACACAGAGTTCACTCATTCACACGTTGTTAAACATAATAAAGTTTAAATCACAATCATCAGCTGATCACAGTTTAAGATCAGAACCATCATAACCCTCAGCTCAGCGACCTTTCACAATAAAGGTCACCCTTGATTTTGTTTAGTCTTTGACAAGATTCATTCATTCATCCTCCACATGAGGGTCACAGTGTGTGTGGGGGGGTGTGTGTGTGTGTGTCAAGACTCGCCACACTGTAACTGAATCTCCTCATTCTTCATGTGTGTGTGAGTGACTTAATGTGTTGGTCTGCAGTGACCTTTGACCCTTTAGCACACATCCTCATTCCTCATGGATGTGTGTGTGTGTGGGTTAGGGCTAACACTGACCAGTACACACACACACACTGTATATATAAACACATGTACCCACATTTACATATATATATGTAAATATAATCCCACATATTTATATTTATGTACAGAATATATATATATATATATATATATATATATATATATATATATATATATATATATATAATACTGACAGAGAAGAAATGGTGACTATATATTAAGTCTGTTCATTGAACTTTTACAATGATTAATTATTCATCATCATTTAGAATAATTCACTCTTTTTCTTCAGTTATTTTAAACTGAACTTTGAGGTTTATTTAAACTTGTAGTTTTTTACTCTGACGAATATTATAATTATTATTATTATTCTGTCATTTTAAAACGTAGAAAAACATAAAGACATGGACGTGTCCTTCATGTCTGTCCTGAGTCCAAATGTGTCCTTTCTTTCATCGTCTTCATCTCTGTGTTCACCCTCTCACACTCATCACCCTCTCACACTCATCAACCTCTCACACTCATCATCCTCATCACCCTTTCATAACCCTCTCACCACCCTCACTCTCTCACTGTCATCACCCTCTCACTGTCATCACCCTTTCACCCCTCACCCTTTCATCACCCTCTCACTGTCATCACCCTCTCATCACCCTCTCACCCCTCATCACCCTCTCACTATCATCACCCTCTCACCCCTCATCACCCTCTCATCACCCTGGTATGTCCTGTTTCCTGTGGTCTGAACACCAATGTGAAATGATTATCACACGTTTCAAAGTGATTTCAAACAAAAACACTTTGTCAGTTTTATTTCATGTGTTAAAACTCAAAGTTTGTTCCTTTCACTAATCAAAAATATATCGACATGTTATATGTTAAATTTTTAAAATGTTACGACATTTAAAAAACAATAATAATAACAAAGTAACCTTGAGTCTGACATATAATCTGTAAAAGTCGTGTTTCAATCTTCTTTCTATGGTTTGACTTTTATTGACATGTAGGACGTTACATTTGTCACCATTAACCATATCATATAATATATTATATATATATATATATATATATATATACATTTGTGATGCTACGTTACAGTTTCCCCACAGTTCAGTATGTATCACGGTGTTGTTGCCATGGTATCCGTACAGTTTTGATATCTTAATACAAAACTGCTCAGACGAACAAAGACAACATTATATTGTAAAAAATAAAAGCACAAATAATCAAACTATAAACTTTATTTAAACAACAAACAGATCAAATGAAATGATCATTTTCTGTTTCTTCAGCTTTGATTGTGTTTGATTATCTTTGAGTTTTGAGGAGGAGGAAAAAGGTGTGGTTTATGTTCACTTCCTCATGGACCAAACAGGAAGTAACAGAGAGGAGGGGGAGGAGCCTGTGTGTGTGTGTGTGTGTGTGTGTGTGTGTGTGTGTGTATCAGATGATTTAACTCAGCTGATATAAATGTCTCTCATTCTTTATCATTATCACCAAATAAACACAATAAAAGACAATAAATCAGCCTTATGTTATGAACTGTTAGCACGTAAAAGATGTAACCATGGTAACAACAACTGGACCAACAAGTTTGTGACTGTTTCAGGATCTGTTTAACCTGAGCTACACACACACACACACACATGGTGATGTCATGTGTTTACAGTAAACAAAAGCAAGAAGCAGGTGTTTTAGTCTTTAAAATATTCATCATTATTGATCGATAGAATATTAACCAGCAGATGTTTGTCAACTAATTCAGTTTTGGCATGAACGTGTTTATTTATTTATTTATTTATTTACAGAAGAACATCACAGGGCTAAGGTTAGGATTAGGATTAGGATTAAGGTTCAGGCTAAAGTTAAGGGGGATGAATAATGATAAAACAAGTTAAAGTGTAAAGTTTGCAGCCTTCAGCGTCTTTGTCTGGAACAGTGTGTGTTTCCCATATAAGGCTTCAAACTGTGTGTGTGTGTGTGTGTGTGTGTGTGTGTGTGTGTGTGTGTGTGTGTGTGTGTGTGTGTGTGTGTGTGTGTGTGTGTGTGTGCGCGTGTGCGCGTGTGCGTGCTTGTGCTTTTTAATAGATGAGGAGTGCAGCTCTATGCCCATGTAAGCACTGACTCTACACTGGGGAATAAAACTGTACGGGCACTGACACACACACACACACACAAGAATGTGTTATTTACCTTCTCTGAACTCCTCATCACATTCCGCTGCTGTTCACTCTTGACTTACTTGTTTCATTCTTTCATCCTTTCATCGTTTCATCCTTTTATTGTTTCATCCTTACATTATTTCATCCTTTCATCATTCATTCATCCTTTCATTGTCAGGATGTGGAAAAGGAGAGAGAGTTACGCACAGAGTTGAGCAGAGAGGAGATCAGACAGAAGATTGAACTTTACAACTGTTTGACCAAAGACCATCTGAAGATGACTCTGGTGAGTTACATCACTCATTCATTCACTCACTCACTCACCCACTCACTCATTCACTCATTCACTCACTCACTCACTAATTCACTCACTCACTCATTCACTCACTCACTCACTCATTCACTCATTCATACACTCATTCACTCACTCACTCATTCACTCACTTATTCACTCACTCACTCACTAATTCACTCATTCACTCACTCACTCATACACTCATTCACTCACTCATTCATTCACTCACTCACTCATTCATTCACTAATTCACTCATTCATTCACTCACTCACTCACTAATTCACTCACTCACTCATACACTCATTCACTCATTCATTCACTAATTCACTCACTCATTCACTCACTTATTCACTCACTCACTCACTAATTCACTCACTCACTCATACACTCATTCACTCACTCATTCATTCACTCACTCACTAATTCACTCACTCATTCATTCACTCACTCACTAATTCACTCATTCACTCACTCACTCACTAATTCACTCACTCACTCACTCTCATTCATTCACTCACTGTGTGTGTGTGTGTGTGTGTGTGTGTGTGTCAGGCTCAGTCAGGTGTGTACACAGGGTTCATTAAAGTACAGATGGATCTGAGGAGGCCTGTAACAGTGAGAGGAGGAAGAGGACGAGGAGGAGGAGGAGGAGGACGAGGAGGAGGACGAGGAGGAGCGTCTGTGCTGAAGGAGGCGTTTTATCTGCCACGAGGCGTCAGCAACACACTACACATCAGCTCTAACAACACAGTCAGAGAGGTGCTGCACACACACACACACACTCACACACGCGCTCACACACACACACGCTCATACACACACGCTAACACACACACACACCCACATCATGTTTTCTTATATTAAATGTATTCACTCAGATGATGTCACTAAAACTGTAGAAAACTGTTGTTTTTCTATCTGAGCTTTAACTTAACTGTGTTTGTGTGTGTGTGTGTGCGTGCGTGCGTGCGTGTGTGTGTATATGTTTCCAGGTGATCGTTGCCTTGCTGAACAAGTTCACTGTCGCAGACAACCCAGCAAAATATGCTCTGTACAAACGCTACCGCAGGGAGGAGCAGGGTAAGAGAGTGTGTTGGTGTGAGAGAGAGTGTGTGTGTGTGTGAGAGTGTGTGTGAGAGTGTGTGAGCGTGTGTGTGTGCGCGTGTGTGTGAGAGAGTGAAAGAGAAAGAGAGAGTGAAAGTTACAGGACTGGAGAGTGTTTCATTCCACTCATGCCAAATTCAGTCTCAGATGATTTGGCATTGTGTGTGTGTGTGTGCACGTGTGTGTGTGCGCACGTGTTTGTGTGTGTGTGTGTGTGTGTGCGCGCACATGTGTGTATATTTTTGGACGCCTCGCCCTCATGTGAATGGATTCCTCAGGGACGACTCCTTCTCACTACCACACACACACAGCAACAGCTGCTGATTCCCTGTGTGTGTGTGTGTGTGTGTGTGGGTGTGGGTGTGGGTGTGGGTGTGGGTGCATGCGTGTGTGATACTGTGATTGTTGTCTTTGATCCTCATGTTTCAGTGTTTTTCTAAATGACAGATTTTTAATGATTCACAGACTGAACTTTGCTCTACACACACACACACACACCACAACTGCACTGCCTGCATGTTTGTGGTGTGATGAGACTAAATGTACCGTGTGTGTGTGTGTGTGTGTGTGTGTGTGTGTGTGTGTGTGTGTGTGTGTGTGTGTGTGTGTGTGTGTGTGTGTGTGTGTGTGTAGTGTATGTGTGTAAACTGTCAGATGTGGAGCAGCCGTTGTTTCTTCGTCTTGTTTCTGGACCTGACGCTGACACACTGAGCTTTGTTCTGAGGGAACAACAGACCGGAGAAGTTATGGTACGTTCTTCTTCTTCTTCATTCACATCACTTTCATTTCACCTGTCCTCATCTGTCCTCGTCTGTCCTCATCTGTCCTCGTCTGTCCTCATTTGTCCTCATCTGTCCTCGTCTGTCCTCAGTTAAAACAAAGAAAGGAACCTTTTTACAGCTCAGGGCTCTTTCTAAATACTCAACTACATACAGTACAACTAAGTGCTTAAAGTAAATGCTAACGATGGAACGAAAACACGTAAATGCTAACGTTAGAACGTAAACATGTTCTAACGTCATGTCTGGTTTGTCCTCAGTGGGACGCCTTCTCTAACTAATATAAAGTCATAAATGTCTCCTTCTGTCCTCATGTGTCCTCACGTGTCCTCACATGTCCTTCTGTCCTCACATGTCCTTCTGTCCTCACGTGTCCTTCTGTCCTCACATGTCCTTCTGTCCTCACGTGTCCTTCTGTCCTCACGTGTCCTCATGTGTCCTCAGTGGGACGCCTTCTCGATCCCTGAGCTGAAGAACTTCCTGCGGATCTTGGACAAAGAGGAGGAGGAGCTAAGAGAGGCCGTTATTCGCCGCTACGACAGTTACCGCCACAGACTGCAGGAGGCGCTGTGGAGAGTACGAGCGCCTTCTCAGAGGGTTTAACCTCTGACCTACATTTGCATACATTTGCATACATTGACCTGCTTTGAGGATAAAGTGAGCACAGACTGATGAACAAGGGATGAACACGAGTCTCTGTCTGCAAAGATTCATTTCATTCATTCATTCATTCATTCATCCATCCTCACTCTCTCACTTTAATCATCTTCCTCTTTGTTTCTTTTTCAATTTAATTAGGTTTTATTTATTGACTGTTTTTATTTATATGGTGAAGTTTTACTTGTTTTCTTTATTTGACTTTGATTCTCAGAGACGTGAAAACATGATTCATGTGTTCACAAGTTTAGCTTTTGTTCCTCAAGACAACAAGACAACAAGCAGAGTGAAAGAGTGAAAGTTTGTTTGACGAGATGTTTGTCTTCATCTCTGCGTCTTCAGTAAGAAGAGGACAAAGACATTTAAAGACATGAAAGAAAAGAGGACAAAGACATTTAAGGACATGAAAGAAAAGAGGACAAAGACATGAAAGAAAAAAGGACAAAGACATTTGAGGACATGAAAGAAAAGAGGACAAAGACATGAAAGAAAAAAGGACAAAGACATTTGAGGACATGAAAGAAAAGAGGACAAAGACATTTAAGGACAATAAAATGGACAGAGGAGAAAGTGTCAACATTTATGTTGTGACTGATGTGACCTTTGACCTTTGACCCTGACCTGGTCAGCTGTCAGATGAAGATGATGAAGGTTTTAGAGGAAGTTGAAAACAGAGCGACAAAAGAAAGAGAAGAAGAAAGATTTAAAGGGACAGTGAGAGATTTATTTTTCTAAAGACCAAAGAGAAACATTTTTCTGATTTGAACACTTGTGCCACCCAGTGGACAAACACTGGAACTACTCTATTTAATACTGATCTTGCAGAGTTTATTTTTCTTGTTATTGTTGTTGTTTGTTTGTGTTTCTGTAACCAAAGAAAAAGGGATTTTAATCCTGATTTATTCTCTTTTTAAACACTGGCTTTAAACATTTAAAGGTACAATCTGCTGATTTTCACATCACTCAAGATTTGTTCAGCATTATGGGAAGAAACGTTTTTTGGGATTGATTCATTTTCTCGAACCTCCACGTGAGGACCACGGGGGCGGAGCCAATCCCAACTGGCATCGGGTGAAAGGCGGGGTTTCTTAATTTCAGGTTGTTTTATTTTTATTAGCTGCTGAAAAAACTTTATAAATGTTGAGATTTTTGGCCTCTTTTTGTTTCTGTACAGTAAACAAATGTTGTTGTTGTTGTTGTAAACACATCACACCTGAGAAGTTGTGTCACTTATTAATATCGTCGGCACTTTAATCTGAATTCAGGGAAGTTTCTAAACTGGCCAAGAAACTTTATTTGAACTTTTTCATCTTAATCTAAAAGATCAACTTAATTTATGGAATTACAGATTAACAGAAGTTCCCTGAAAAAAGCTTCTGTGTGATTTTATTTTTCTGTCGACTGTGAAACTCGTTAATCTCCATATATTATCACATGTGCAGCAGCATTAATATAAATCAGTTAAAAGCTCCAGATTATCCACTGTGTTTTCAGATTATGTTCCTGATAATTTCACAAAATCTGATTTTTGACAGAAGTTAAATCTGTGTGTGTTTACTCAGTTTACTTTTATTGTCCACTCACAAACATGATCACATGACACACACACAGATTAGGATTAGAATTCACTGATTCACTTATTATTCTAGATTAAGGTCTAAACTTTGTCTTCAGTTTTTTTTTTTTTTTTAATTACTGTAGTTTGATTCTTTCAAATCAAATGTTTCTTTTTCGTTTTTGTGTATTAAAGTTGACATTTAAACACGTGTTTTTCTTGTTTTTATGACATTTAAAAACATTTAAGCTCCTCCCCCTGAACTCTGTTTGACCCCAACACACAGTTTACTGCAGCTCAACCTTCAAAATAAAAGCTCACAACGATGACGCTGTTATTTAAAGTGAACGAGCCTCTGTTTAGTGAGTCGAGGTTCGGTTTCGTGGAGAATTATCGTCGAGTCTCAATTCAAATCTTGATTACGGTCAAGTTTGTTGTTGCTTTTCTGACCGGAAATGTCTGAAAATACTGAGACGTAAAACTAGAGCTTTTATTATGAAAGTCGTTGCCGGATGTGGTTTTCCTCTAAACGCTCTTTTGGGTTTTTTTCTTCCTCCAGTGAAAGGTGAAATCCCGCAGGACGAACCCACGCAGGCTCTAACATGTAAGTTATTATTAATTATTCACTTTTAACTGAAATAAACAACAATTAAAACATTAAAATACTTTTGTGTAACTTTTAACGACCGCGAACAAACACAGCTATAAGAACTCCCTCAAAAATGTCAAATTAACGTTTATTTTCTTAATCATTAAAATTCACGCCTTTTAAAATCACCTCAAAGTGTTTTCAGGGAAACACTTTGAGTTCGTCCACACTTCGGCTTCAATTATAAACATATTTAAGCGTGTTCTTTCTTTATTAAAGCGATAATGACACTAAATCACGGACTGCACGTGTTTTTTTCATCAAAATAAACATGTAAAGAATTTGATGTAAAATGATTGAGGAACTGTTTTATATTTGACAAAAGTCATGAAGAGAGTTTTCATTTGTTTGTGTTTTCCAGGTTTTCTCGTGGATCATTGCTCGTGTTTGTGATCGCTGTGTCTGCCGGAGTTTACCTGCTGCCGTCGCCCATTCAGCCCGCACCGCACACGTACGTTTAAACTAACGCTTACGTTTAAACTAACACGTAAGTTTAAACTAACACGTAAGTTTGGAACGGTCATTACATTTCTACAACTGCGTAACCATGGAGACGCCTCGAGCCCTCATAGTTCTCCGTCGTGGTGCCGCAAACGCGATGCAATTTCCCGCCCGATCAGTAGGGGTCGCAAACGCAAGACTGGCCTAGTCCCATGACGTCAGTGGTCGGGAACGTCGTTGGTTGTTGTGCTTCCGGCTACAGTGAGCAATGGCGTCCGGGAGAGAAAGACTGTTGTTGTTGTTGTTGCAGCTGAATAACATTGAAACACAGATAGTTTTGACACAAAATGGAGGTGAAAGACTGACGAGACGTTTCCAGAGAACAGGGAAGTTTTAAAGTTACAGTCCAGAGATAATGAATAATACATTAAAGCCACTTCAAGGGGAAATATTTTTATTTTCTAACCCTTTTTTTCTATTTAGTGAGGATTTTGGATTTTTTTTTAAATTGAGGTTTAGCCCCAACATGTGTGTGTGTGTGTGTGTGTGTGTGTGTGTGTGTGTGTGTGTGTGTGTGTCCTCAAACTCCTGTGTGTTTAAAGCATGGAATCCTCGAGCTGTGTTTTTCCGAGAGAGAGAGAGAGAGAGAGAGAGGACCAATCACAGCCGTCTCCGTTGTCTCTTGACGGAGTGACAAACACTTGTATTATATATATAAAATATTTCATGCAGCCGGAGACGACGGAGGCGTTTCTGCGGCGACTAGAGCACTTTACGCAGGAGTTAAAATTGGGCTTTACATGCATACGTTTAAACAAAAACACGTACATTTAAACATGCGTACGTTTAAACAAACTCGTACGTTTTAAATAAACACGCGTACATTTAAATAATCTTGTACATTAACATAATCGCGTACCTTGAAACAAACATGCTCAAATGACTGTTTTGACTCAAACAATAAAGACATTGACTTTTGAAAATGATTGAATATTTTTCAGTTTGTGTTTGACTCAGATGAAGAAAAGATCAAAGTCAATGTACAAACAGACAAACAGTCACTGATGTTGTTGTCTACTCTAAACTCCGCCCCCAGACTGAAAGGACCGCCCCCAGAGCTGGTGGGTCGTCTGGCCGTAAACACTCGTCTTCAGAACAGACGTAGACTTTTCTCTGGAGAACTTCACGGACCAGAATCCTTCACTGCAGACCACAACGGTGATGGTTACATTTGTAATCAAAAATAATGATTTTTATCATTTTTATTATTGATGAACCTGTCAATCACATTAACATTATTGTGTGTGTGTGTGTGTGTGTGTGTGTGTGTGTGTGTGTGTGTGTGTGTGTGTCAGGTCATGTTTACACAGGAACAGTTGATGGAAAGCTATGGAGAATTTCTCCTGATGATTCTCTGACTCTGATCACACACATGGGACAGAATCTTCCAGAGTGTGGTTAGTTTTCTCTTTAACTTATTTTATATCATATAATAATAATAATGTATAAATATATATATATATAGATATATATATATATAGATATATATATATATAATATTCTGATGTGTGTGTGTTCAGGCAGCAGTCCAGACCTGGAGCCTCTGTGCGGTCGTCCTCACGGCGTTCGTCTGGACGCTGACCATCGGCTGATTGTTGCAGATTCGTACCTCGGACTTTTCAGCGTGGACGTGAAAACTGGAGCAAAGACGTTGTTGTTGTCAAACTCTGAGGGTTAGCAGTGTTTACTTTGACCTTTGACCTTTGACCCTGCACCAGGTCTGTGTCAGATTCAAGCGTTAGGGTTCACACGCAACATTTTTTCTAAGAATATGTAATAAACCAGTTTGTGAGCGTCCACATGGATGATGGACATCGTCCTCCATGGTTTATATGAGCGTGTGTCCTCATGTTTGTCCTCATGTTTGTCCTCATGTTTGTCCTCATGTGTGTCCTCATGTTTGTCCTCATGTTTATCCTCATGTGTCCTCATGTTTGTCCTCATGTGTGTCCTCATGTTTGTCCTCATGTGTGTCCTCATGTGTGTCCTCATGTTTGTCCTCATGTGTGTCCTTGTGTGTGTCCTCATATGTGTCCTCATGTTTGTCCTCAGGAGCTGACGGCGTCCCCTTCTCTTTTCTAAACGGTTTGGACATTTCCTCACAAACTGGAATGATTTATTTCACCGACTCATCCAGTCGCTGGGGACGGAGACATGTCAAACTGGAGGTGAAGAATCAGTGCAGGACATGTCTCTCAGATGTCTCCAACATGTCTCTAACTTGTCTCTAACCATCAGGTGTTAGAGCTGAACAGCCTGGGTCGTCTTCTGTCCTTCGATCCTCAAACACAAAGAGTCAAAGTTCTGCTGGATTCTCTCTTCATGCCCAACGGCGTCGTCCTGTCTCCGGACGAAGACTTCCTGCTGCTGGCCGAGACCAGTCTGGGACGCGTCCTCAGGTAAGACCAGTCTGGGACGCGTCCTCGGGTAAGACCATTCTGGGACGTGTCCTCAGGTAAGACCATTCTGGGACGCGTCCTCAGGTAAGACCAGTCTGGGACGCGTCCTCAGGCAAGACCAGTCTGAGACGCATCCTCACACTTCTAGTTGTACGATGTCTTCAGGACGTGGTCTTGTCAGACAGACTTTTCCTGTCATTTATGCTCAGGTTCTGGTTAAAGGGTCCGAAGGCCGGATCGAAGGAGGTCGTCATGGACAACATGATCGGTTACCCTGACAACATCCGCCTCAGCGACCACAGAACGTTCCTGGTTGGAATAACAACTCCACGCTTCCGGAAGTTCCTTCCTCCGTTCTTGGATATGATCGCTCCGTATCCAGCTGTCAAACGATTCCTGGCAAAGGTTTGTTTATCACACACACACACTGTTTACTTAACTTCATAATGAAATTGATAGAATTGATGAAGTCTAATAATGATCTTGATCCTGATGCGTTTGTGTTTCCAGGTGATTCCGCTCTCTTGGTATAATCTGCTGCTGCCTCGTTACGCTCTGGTCCTGGAGCTGGGATTAGACGGCGAGCTGCTGGGAACGCTTCACGACCCCGAGGGCGTTCTGACGTGGAGCGTCAGCGACGTCTTCCAGCACCGAGGACGGACGTACCTGGGAAACACGGAGCTGACGTTCCTGCCCGTTCTGGAGCGATGGGAAACGTAACCATGAAGACGGAAAAGTGGCTCCGCCTTCTTTTATTTGATTTTAAAGGTGTTTGTTTGAGATGAATTTTCTCGTCTTTGATACGAGACTCGTTTATTTGACCTTTTGATGACCTCAGCATTTCTCTGTTTCCTGCTTCTGTGACTTTATTTAGACAAAGATCTTTAGTTAGATTTGTTTTGTAGGTTTGGCATCAAGTTACAAATCAAACTAAACACGACGACACGTAAAGATCCTAAAGATAAATATATGTCGTACGTTAAATCATGAAAAATGTGATCAAGTCTGTAAATAACGAGCAGCAGCTAAAATGTGCTTCACCTGACGCTAAAGAAAAGGTTCAAAGTGATTATTTCTCGATCATCATTTGTCTTTTAAACATTTAATCCTGTTTTTTGAGTAAAAACACTTTGAAAATCTCAGTTTTATCTAAAAAAGAATCAACAAACTTCATCAATGATTTACTGCAGATGAAGAAATGATTTTAAAACAACGAGCTGTAAACAGATGATTAACATAAAGATGAGAGTGAATCACTGAATGTGAAGATGAAATGAACTCTTGTAATTATTATGTGTATATATATATATATATGTAAACACATATAATAATATATGAATAAAATAACCAGTCCATTCATAGTCGAGTTCAGATCACAATATTGTTTGTTTTCCACAAGGATTGAGATAAAAGTCCATGCACACGCACATTAGAAACAAGACAAACGCGACGCAACAACATCTTTATTTTAATATTAATGATAAACTCAAACGTCTACGTCACGATCTGTGACGAAGTCAACAACTGTCATACTTCCTGTTTTCAATAAAGTTAAAAAAAAAAAAAAAATAGCTACGGGAGCCGGGTGGGCTGTGAAAGCGCGAAGTGGTTTAGGTTTGTTGTTTTTCACATTAAAGCAAATGTCTATGTTGTTTAGTTTTATGTTGTTTTATCTTGAAAATGTTGGACTATTAAAAGATTTAAGAAATCATTTCCTGTTTCCTGTTAGCCTCGTTCTCAAACCTGAACGCTGATTGGTTGGTATCTTTGTGTCTATCTGTGATTGGTCCACAGCTCCTGACAGAGTGGACTGAACCAAACTGCTTCAGATAATGGGGGGGGCGAGTGACTTTCTACCTTTGTGTGAATAATGAACTCTTCCTTTCTCAAAACTTTATTGATCTTTTCAAACTTTGTTCCGGGAGTTTTTCGTGTTGAGTGAAACTTTGTGTGTTTGTTATTCCGTGTTTAAAAATGTCGTTTTCCTCTTTCAAAAAAAAACACCATTCTTTTCCGTAACTTTGGCGGAAAATGTCGTCGCAGTTTAAAGTGAACGAACTTTTACAGGTGGACATATGTGACGTGTTCACCGGAGAAAACGGCAACTTTGAGCCCGAACATCAGGACGATTTCTGCGGCTTTAAGCGCTGGACCGAGTCACCGTCAGAACCGTCACCAGCTCCGGGTCGACCCGGTTCTGTGACCCAGGAGAGAGGCACCATGAGCGGACACTGCAGTGACGGACTCTCCAGCTCCTCCATGTTAGACTGCCTCCTGGTGGAACTGTATGAGACCTGCAGCAGCAGCAGGAGAACCGTGGACAGCTGGGACAGTTCGACCGAAGCTTCCGGTTCCGATGCGTTTCTGGGCCGAAGCAACTGTGGCTCGAGCTTCCTGCACGAGCTCCAGCAGAAACACACGCGCAGGCTGCAGGTCAACTATCTACAGCAGAAAGGTGTGTGTGTGTGTGTGTGTGTCTCCTCTCTGACCTCCTCCTCCTGCTCCTCCTCAGCTCCTGAGGTGTGTGTGTGTGTCTCCTCTCTGACCTCCTCCTCCTGCTCCTCCTCAGCTCCTGAGGTGTGTGTGTGTGTGTGTGTCTCCTCTCTGACCTCCTCCTCCTCCTCCTGCTCCTCCTCAGCTCCTGAGGTGTGTGTGTGTGTGTGTGTGTGTCTCCTCTCTGACCTCCTCCTCCTGCTCCTCCTCAGCTCCTGAGGTGTGTGTGTGTGTGTGTGTGTGTGTGTGTGTGTGTGTGTGTGTCTCCTCTCTGACCTCCTCCTCCTCCTCCTGCTCCTCCTCAGCTCCTGAGGTGTGTGTGTGTGTGTGTGTGTGTGTGTGTGTGTGTGTGTGTGTGTGTGTGTGTGTGTGTGTGTGTGTGTGTGTGTGTGTCTCCTCTCTGACCTCCTCCTCCTCCTCCTGCTCCTCCTCAGCTCCTGAGGTGTGTGTGTGTGTGTGTGTGTCTCCTCTCTGACCTCCTCCTCCTGCTCCTCCTCAGCTCTTGAGGTGTGTGTGTGTGTGTGTGTGTGTGTGTGTGTGTGTCTCCTCTCTGACCTCCTCCTCCTCCTCCTGCTCCTCCTCAGCTCCTGAGGTGTGTGTGTGTGTGTGTGTCTCCTCTCTGACCTCCTCCTCCTGCTCCTCCTCAGCTCTTGAGGTGTGTGTGTGTGTGTGTGTGTGTGTGTGTGTGTGTGTGTCTCCTCTCTGACCTCCTCCTCCTCCTCCTGCTCCTCCTCAGCTCCTGAGGAGCTCCAGATCATCATCCAGGAGGTGAAGTATCGAACTCTTCTTCAGTCGACCAAACTGATTCGTCAGCTGAAAAGAAGAGATCGTATTTGTCATAAACTACAGAAGAACTATGACGTCATCACAGCGTGTCTACAAGCTGTGTCTCTGAAACGACGTGAGAGCACACACACACACACGGACACACACACACACAAACACACACAGTCTCTCTCTCTTGTCTCATGTTCTTTACCTGCTGAGTCATGGTCTACAGTTGCAGAGTTAATGCTGAGTCATGGTCTACAGTTGCAGAGTTAATGCTGAGTCATGGTCTACAGTTGTATAGTTAATGCTGAGTCATGGTCTACAGTTGCAGAGTTAATGCTGAGTCATGGTCTACAGTTGTAGAGTTAATGCTGAGTCATGGTCTACAGTTGCAGAGTTAATGCTGAGTCATGGTCTACAGTTGTAGAGTTAATGCTGAGTCATGGTCTACAGTTGTAGAGTTAATGCTGAGTCATGGTCTACAGTTGTAGAGTTAATGCTGAGTCATGGTCTACAGTTGTAGAGTTAATGCTGAGTCATGGTCTACAGTTGCAGAGTTAATGCTGAGTCATGGTCTACAGTTGTAGAGTTAATGCTGAGTCATGGAAATGATGGACTTTGAGCCACATTTAAAGATTATTCTGTTAAAAGTGTTTTGAAGTTTCGCGCCACCTTGTGTTATTGTTGAACCAGAAGAAAAGTGGTGAAGCCTCACTGTCGCCCCCTACTGGATGATACCAGCTGGCAATCACGGTCCCTCCTCATGCTGTGTCAAGTAGGCGGAGCATAAATAAAGCAGTGTCGTCGCCTCTCTCTCCTCATCCCTCTCACCTCCTCTTCATCCCTCTCTCCTCCTTCTCTCTCCTCCTCTTCCTGGTGACGCTGCTGAAGCAGAGGATGATGAAGATGAAGAGCAGCAGCAGCACTGAGCGTTTCTTCTTCTTCTTCTAAAATCATATTTTCTGTAACGGGAGTATTTTTGCAGCGTCATCATTGAGGATGAGCTGAAACAGGAATCTTCACCGGAAGTGAAGTGAAACCGTTTTTAACGGAATTTTCTGACTAAGAACTGAACACGAGGAGCTGGACTGTGGTTTAGTCTGAGGGTTCTGAGGGTTCTGAGGGTTCTGGTCTGTGATCGGACTGTGATCGGACTGTGTGGGTGATGCGGCAGGAGCGGCTCTCCGCCGGCAGGAGGCCGAGGTCGGGCCTCCGTCAGCGGCAGCAGGCAGCGGGAGGAGTCGGTAACATCATCAGTAACGTTCTGAAGAAACGGAGCGGGATTTCCAGGAGCGCGCCGCGGCTTCTGTGCACGTTAGAACCAGGTGATCCGTGCGTGCGTGTGTGTGTGTGTGTGTGTGTGTGTGTGTGTGTGTGTGTGTGGGTGTGTGTGTGTGTGTGTGGGTGTGTGTGTGTGTGTGTGGGTGGGTGGGTGCAAGCATGTGCGCGCGCGCGGTGCTTAAGTGTTGTGGAATAATCTGTGACCGGAAGTGGGCGTGGTTTTCCGCGTTAATCTCTGAAAGCGAAATAAAGCGACGCTGCTGCAGAATTATGGAGCTGAGCAGAAGAACAGAGGAGGAGGAAGAGGAGGAGGAGGAGCAGCGTCACGGAGGTTAAAGTCATATTCTGTCTTTTATTTCCTCTGAAAAGTGTCTTCACTCCGAGGAAGAAGAGGATCATGAAGATGAGGAAGAGGAGGAGAAATGGCCGCGGCTTGTGGGACAAACATGTCCGCACTTTTCCTCCTAACTTCACCTCTAAATTAAATTTCCTCCTCTTCCTCCTCTAAGTCTTCCTCAGAGGTCAAAGGTCAGGTTTCCACTAAAGAAGTTTGAGTTGTTTGAAAAATAGATTTTTCCGCGGAAGTGAATTCAGCACCAGGAAGTGGACAGCGACTGTGAGGAGCGCTTTTATTTAAACTGATTCAAATTTACATAAAAGGAAAGTTTTTATGATTTATTAGAATTGATTATGTTTCTGTTCCAACACATATTTTTATTATTATTATTATTATTATGATTATTATTATGATTATGTTAATTATTGTTGTTGTGCTACAGTGAATAAACATCTGTGTGAAAATGACCAGGACTTTAACGTTGTTTTCTGTCCAGAACATGAGATTATTATGGTCTGTTCATGTCTTTGATCACACACTGAAAATGTTTTTGAAGGGTTAGGGTTAAATAAATATAATTATAAATAAAAATCATTGTTAGTGTTTAAAGACGCATCTTTGTTTTCAGGCGTTGACACGAGGTTAAAGTTCACCATCGAACCGTCGCTGGGAAAGAACGGATTCCAGCAGGTGAGTTAATCTCTGTCATTTATGCTGGATTAAAAAGATACGTGAGTGAAACGTGAGTGTTTGTGTGTTTGTGTGTTTGTGTGTTTGTGCAGTGGTATGATGCTCTGAAAGCTGTGGCCAGACTTCACACAGGGATTCCTAAGGAATGGAGGAAGAGGGTGAGTCACTTTATTATTGATTTATGAGAGGGTGAATATCACTGATGAGAGGGTGAATGTCACTGATGAAAGGGTGAATGTCACCGATGAGAGGGTGAATGTCACTGATGAGAGGGTGAATGTCACTGATGAGAGGGTGAATGTCACTCAGGTTTGGCTCACCCTCGCTGACCAGTACCTTCACACCATCTCCATCGACTGGGAGAAGACGCTTCGCTTTGCCTTTAATGAGCGCAGTAACCCGGACGACGACTCGCTCGGTGTCCAAATTGTCAAGGTAACCATGACTGTGTGTCTCCATAGTAACCATGACTGTGTGTCTCCATAGTAACCATGACTGTGTGTCTCCATAGTAACCATGACTGTCTCAATAGTAACCATGACTGTGTCTCCATAGTAACCATGACTGTGTCCCCATAGTAACCATGACTGTGTCTCCATAGTAACCATGACTGTGTCCCCATAGTAACCATGACTGTCTCAATAGTAACCATGACTGTGTCTCCATAGTAACCATGACTGTCGCAATAGTAACCTTGACGTCACTCCTGTCTTTGGTCCAGGACCTGCACAGGACTGGATGCAGTTCTTACTGCGGCCAGGAGGGGGAGCAGGACCGAGTGGTGCTGAAGAGAGTGTTGTTAGCCTTCGCTCGCTGGAATAAAACTGTCGGTTATTGTCAAGGTTTTAACGTCCTGGCTGCTTTAATCCTGGAGGTGACGGAGGGAGAAGAGAGTGACGCACTCAAGGTACGACAACACACGGCAACAACAAACAACAACAGAACAACAACAACACAACAGCAACAATAACAACAACTGACGAAACACATCCACTGACAACGTCTTGGCTGCTTCAATACAGGAGAGGACAGAAGTTGTGACAATGTGACACATGTCAACACAAAGTTACACACACACACACACACACTGTAACAGTTGTAACAAGTGAATGAACTTTGATGAAAGTGTTTTGTTTTCAGGTGATGATTTACCTGATCGACAAAGTTCTGCCAGAAAGTTATTTTGCCAACAACCTACGAGCTTTATCAGGTACACACACACACACACAACACACACACACACATACACATACACACACACACACACTGTTACTGACCCTTGTCTTTGTCTGTCCTCATGTCCTCAGTGGACATGGCTGTCTTCAGGGACCTGCTGCGTGTCAAACTTCCCAGACTGTCTCAACATCTCCATCACCTTCAGAAAGCAGCAAACAGAGAAGCTGGAGGTAAGAAGCTGAAGGTTCTCTGAAGGTTGTCATGTTTAACCTGAGTCATACCACAGTAATACTCCAGGGGGCGCTGTGTCTGTGTGTTTCAGGCAGTTACGAGCCTCCTCTCACTAACGTCTTCACCATGCAGTGGTTCCTCACCATGTTTGCCACATGTCTGCCGTCCTCCACAGTTCTGAAGATCTGGGATTCTGTTTTCTTTGAAGGTTCAGAGATTCTGTTTAGAGTCGCTCTGGCTATCTGGGAGAGACTGGGAGAGTATGTTGTTATTGTTATTATTGTTATTGTTATTAATAATACTCTATCTGGGAGAGACTGGGAGAGTATGTTGTTATTGTTATTATTGTTATTAATAATACTCTATCTGGGAGAGACTGGGAGAGTATGTTGTTATTGTTATTATTGTTATTGTTATTGTTATTAATAATACTCTATCTGGGAGAGACTGGGAGAGTATGTTGTTATTGTTATTATTGTTATTGTTATTGTTATTGTTATTGTTATTAATAATACTCTATCTGGGAGAGACTGGGAGAGTATGTTGTTATTGTTATTATTGTTATTGTTATTGTTATTGTTATTAATAATACTCTATCTGGGAGAGACTGGGAGAGTATGTTGTTATTGTTATTATTGTTATTGTTATTAATAATACTCTATCTGGGAGAGACTGGGAGAGTATGTTGTTATTGTTATTATTGTTATTAATAATACTCTATCTGGGAGAGACTGGGAGAGTATGTTGTTATTGTTATTATTGTTATTGTTATTGTTATTAATAATACTCTATCTGGGAGAGACTGGGAGAGTATGTTGTTATTGTTATTATTGTTATTGTTATTGTTATTGTTATTAATAATACTCTATCTGGGAGAGACTGGGAGAGTATGTTGTTATTGTTATTATTGTTATTGTTATTAATAATACTCTATCTGGGAGAGACTGGGAGAGTATGTTGTTATTGTTATTATTGTTATTAATAATACTCTATCTGGGAGAGACTGGGAGAGTATGTTGTTATTGTTATTATTGTTATTGTTATTGTTATTAATAATACTCTATCTGGGAGAGACTGGGAGAGTATGTTGTTATTGTTATTATTGTTATTGTTATTGTTATTGTTATTAATAATACTCTATCTGGGAGAGACTGGGAGAGTATGTTGTTATTGTTATTATTGTTATTAATAATACTCTATCTGGGAGAGACTGGGTGAGTATGTTGTTATTGTTATTATTGTTATTGTTATTGTTATTAATAATACTCTATCTGGGAGAGACTGGGAGAGTATGTTGTTATTGTTATTATTGTTATTGTTATTAATAATACTCTATCTGGGAGAGACTGGGAGAGTATGTTGTTATTGTTATTATTGTTATTGTTATTGTTATTAATAATACTCTATCTGGGAGAGACTGGGAGAGTATGTTGTTATTGTTATTATTGTTATTGTTATTGTTATTAATTATACTCTATCTGGGAGAGACTGGGAGAGTATGTTGTCATTGTTATTATTGTTATTATTATTGTTATTAATAATACTCTATCTGGGAGAGACTGGGAGAGTATGTTGTTATTGTTATTATTGTTATTGTTATTGTTATTAATAATACTCTATCTGGGAGAGACTGGGAGAGTATGTTGTTATTGTTATTATTATTATTATTATCAATACTCTATCTGGGAGAGACTGGGAGTGTATGTTGTTATTGTTATTATTAATAATACTCTATCTGGGAGGGTATGTTGTTATTGTTATTATTATTATTAATACTCTATCTGGGAGAGACTGGGAGAGTATGTTGTTATTGTTATTATTAATAATACTCTACCTGGGAGGGTATGTTGTTATTGTTATTATTATTGTTATTAATAATACTCTATCTGGGAGAGACTGGGAGTGTATGTTGTTATTGTTATTATTAATAATACTCTATCTGGGAGGGTATGTTGTTATTGTTATTGTTATTGTTATTGTTATTGTTATTAATAATACTCTATCTGGGAGAGACTGGGAGAGTATGTTGTTGTTGTTAGTAGTAGTAATAATAATAATAATTTATCTGGGAGAGTGTTAGTCATGTCATCTCATGTCATGTCTCTCATATGTCTCTCATGTCTCTCTCATGTGTCTCTAATGTCTCTCTCATGTGTCTCTCATGTCTCTCATGTCTCTCATGTGTCTCTTATGTCTCTCATGTCTCTCATGTGTCTCTCATGTCTCTCATGTGTCTCTCGTGTCTCTCATGTCTCTCATGTGTCTCTCATGTCTCTCAGGAGGATAGAGTACTGTCCCACAGCAGATGACTTCTACAGCACGATGGGTTGTTTAACTCAGGAAATGTTGGAGAAAAACCTGATCGATCCAAGTGAACTGATGCAGGTGAAACAGAGTGTGTCTGTCTGTCTGTCTGTCTGTCTGTCTGTCTCACACAGGAGGTGTACTCCATGGTGGTGTTTCCTCAGTTGTGTGTCTGAGTTGTGTGTCTGTCTCACACAGGAAGTGTACTCCATGGCGGTGTTTCCTCAGTTGTGTGTCTGAGTTGTGTGTCTGTCTCACACAGGAAGTGTACTCCATGGTGGTGTTTCCTCAGTTGTGTGTCTGAGTTGTGTGTCTGTCTCACACAGGAAGTGTACTCCATGGCGGTGTTTCCTTTCCCTCAGTTGTCGGAGCTCAGAGAGAAATACACTTACAACATCACTCCTTTTCCTACATCAGTCAAATCTCATGGAAGGTGAGTTTGTTCTTTTACTCTTTTATTTCTCACCACTAGAGGTCACTGTTGGATTGATGATGATGTTACAGCAGTGGTGTGGGCAGCTGGGACAATGATGATGATGATGGTGATGATGGTGATGATGACGATGATGATGATGATGATGATGATGATGATGATGATGATGATGTTACAGCAGTGGTGTGGGCAGCTGGGACAGTGATGATGATGATGCTGACATGGATGATGAAGACTCCATGGTCACTGCTCTCGGGTGTTTGGGGCCTTTGGGAGGTTTACTGACCCCAGAGCTGCAGAGGTACCACACACACCTGAGAGGTGAGACACACACACACACACACACACACCTGAGAGGTGAGACACACACACATTATAATAATGAAGATGATGATGATGTTGATGATCTTTGTGTTCAGATCACAGATCAGAGCAGGGAAACTTCACACAGCTCAGCCCGGGCGCAGTGGGAGGAGCTGGAGCAGGGGGAGGAGCCGGGGGAGGAGCCAGGGCGGAGCATCAAGCCGCCATCAACAGTATGATGATGGAGAGGATGAGCACGGACATCTACGCCTTAAAGAAACAGTACGCTCGCATCAAGAGACGACAACAACAACAGGCCACCACACTCTACATACGCACAGGTGACAACTACGCACACACACACAACTACACACTCTGCATACGCACGGTGACAACTACACACACACACACTCTACGTACGCACAGGTAACAACTACACACACACACACACAACTACACACTCTACATACGCACAGGTAACAACTACACACACACATAAAGACGATGATGATGATGATGATGATGACGACGATGATGATGATGTGACTTGTAGGACTTGGACGTGAAGTTCCTTTGAGTCCAGGAGTTCTTCAGGAGCAGATGAACAAACCCAGGAACATTTGTGACTCTGATGGTACTGAGGAGAAGATCTGAAAATAGTCTTTATAATCAATCTGATCATCTGATCATCTGATCTTCTGATCATCTGATCTTCTGATCATCTGATCTTCTGATCACCTGATCATCTGATCATCTGAGCTTCTGATCTTCTGATCTTCTGATCATCTGATCTTCTGATCATCTGAGCTTCTGATCACCTGATCATCTGATCTTCTGGTATCTGGTTCTGATCTCAGGCTTTTATAATTATATAATCAAGGATTATCTGATCTTCTGATCATCTGATCTTCTGGTGTCTGCTCCTGATCTCAGATTCTCTGGTTTTGTGGCGTCAGATTCTGCAAATGTCTGCAAACTAAACTACTTTTAACAAAGGTGTGTGTGTGTGTGTGTGTGTGTGTGTGTGTGTGTGTGTGTGTGTGTGTGTGTGTGTGTGTGTGTGTGTGTGTGTGTGACCTTTGACTCCGCCTTTCACCCTATGTCAGCTGGTATTGGCTCCGCCTCCTGTAACAGATACAGTTCACTCTGGATCTTTAATCACATATTTATTCATAGAATTGAATCTCACATATTTTCTTTTATCTCCTCCTCCTCCTGCTCCTCCTCCTGTTCCTCCTCCTCCTCCTCCTCCTGCTCCTGTTCCTCCTCCTGTTCCTCCTCCTCCTTCTTCTCTCCTCTTTCTCCTTCTGTCCAGACAAATGTCCAGCAACTCGTGTCCTCTCCTCTCAGCTGAACCCGTCCAGTGTCGTCATCAATCACCTTCTTCTGGGTCGTAAATCACGCAGCAGACCGACGTCCAGCGGTCACAGCTCCCCCTGCAGGCAGCACCGGGGATCGCTGCCCTCTCACAGCACTGGACCTCCAGGAGAGGGCAGCGTTGGCGAGGCTGGGTCACCGTGGCGAGCTCATGTCAGGATTCATCGCAGGAATGTGGCCCGAGCTCGAGCTCAGCTGGGATTTGATGATTCAGAGGAAAGAGAGGATGAAGGTGAAGAGGAAAACAAGAGGAGTGATGATGATGAGAAGAAAGACGAGAGTGATGTCACCATTTCTCCTTCGTCTGATCCATCGTTTACTGGTTCAGTTTGTAAAGAAGCTCCTCAGGTTTCTGATGAAACTGTTTCTCACTTTGTGGTGAATTTAGAGAACGAGTCGAAGCCAGAAACACGACCTTCAGTCCCTGAACCTCCTGCTGCTGATGTTTCTGCAGATGTTTCTGCAGCTCCTCCAGCAGGTGAAGATGCTGTAGATCTTTCAGCAGGTGAAGATGCTGTAGATCTTTCAGCAGGTGAAGATGCTGTAGATCTTTCAGCAGGTGAAGATGCTGTAGATCTTTCAGCAGGTGAAGATGCTGTAGATCTTTTAGCAGGTGAAGATGCTGTAGATCTTTCAGCAGGTGAAGATGCTGTAGATCTTTCAGCAGGTGAAGATGCTGTAGATCTTTCAGCAGGTGAAGATGCTGTAGATCTTTTAGCAGGTGAAGATGCTGTAGATCTTTCAGCAGGTGAAGATGTTGTAGATCTTTTAGCAGGTGAAGATGTTGTAGATCTTTCAGCAGGTGAAGATGTTGTAGATCTTTCAGCAGGTGAAGATGTTGTAGATCTTTCAGCAGGTGAAGATGTTGTAGATCTTTCAGCAGGTGAAGATGTTGTAGATCTTTCAGCAGGTAAAGATGGATGTGGTCCTTCAGTTCCTCTCGTTCCTCCTCCTTCAGACAGACACAAAGAGTCAGACTCCTCAGCTTCTGAGAGAAACACCACCTCCTCTTCACCTCCATCTCTCCACTCCTCTACCACCTGCATCCCTTCTTCTTCTTCTTCCTCCTCCCTGAGTTCATCTCTCGCTCCTGTCCACACATCACTTCCTCCTTCTGGTTCAGACCACACCTCCTTCCTCCCTCTCTCACTTCCTGCTTCCTCCTCCTTTTATAAAACCTCCTGTCCGTCCACTCCCTCTCTCTCCTCCATCTCCTCATCCTCTAAATCTCTCATCTCCTCCCCGTCCACGCCGGCGTTAAGCTCCGCCTCCTCCTTCTCTCCGTTCCCGAGCGTCAAACAGCCGAGGAAATCTCCGGCAGCGAGGAATCTGGGTTTGTACGGACCGACGTCCAGAACTCCCACCGTCCACTTCCCTCAGCTGAGCCGCAGCAGAGCGGCCGGAACCACAGGCAGGAGGTGATCTGTGCTGTGAGCGCCCCCTGCTGTGTCAGCGGCAGAATGACAGTATCTCACATGATGACACTTCCCTGTCCCTTTAAGTTGACTGTTAAATATCAATGAAAATGAAATGTTCTTTACTTTGTGGTCTATGCAGCTTCTTATTGACCCTAAAAATAAGAACCATGATGATGATATTCAGCACACACACACACATATATATATATATGTGTGTGTGTGTGCGCTGATTATGTTTGAAGACAAACTGTCCACTTGTTTCTCAGCCAAGTATTAAACCACTACGTAATAAAGTAAATATACCTAAGAGTTAATATTTGTGTGTTAATGTACAAAGATGTACGTGTGAAAACCATGTTTCTGTTTATTCACAGTAAATGTTATCTATTATTATTATTATGATGATGATGATGACGATGATGAGCTCAGAGAAGTTTAAACTGAAGAAACATTTTACCATCTGTAAATGTTTAAATATATAAAAGGACAATATTATATTATTACAATAGTCAAAAATAACTGATGCACATTCATTAATGACGGAATAATCAAAACAAATTCTTTTTTTTTTGATCAAATGTTGAACGTTAAAAATGCACTCCTACAAGTGACCTGCAGGGGGCAGAAGGTAGCCTTGTCCTCGTCTAACCTGCCGCAGAAGAAAAGGTGAAAACACGAAGTGACTTCCGTTTGGACGTGGATGTTTGTCACGTGAGTTTTTTTAATGTTCTTTTCAAAGTAGAGTTTGTCACGTGACCTCGAAACAGTTTATTTTATTTTGAGTTTAAACTTTTTTTATTGTTTTTAGAAGAAAAGTTGATGTTTTTTATTCTTATTGTTGTTATTGTTATTATCTATTTTACAGCCTGGTAACAATATTTTATTGATAAAACTTTAACAAAGTGATTGATTATAGATCATTTCACAGATTAACAGATTAAGTTCAAGTTGTCTGACACTTTGATTTGTTTGTGTTTTATTAGATTAATCTTTTACTAAATTGGATTAGGATTAGGGTTTGATATAAAATAACATTTAGTGAAGGAAGTTTTTTGTTTTGTTTTTTTAATTAATCTCGTTAACGTTTAAGATTAAGAAGTGAGATTTTCTTGTGATGAAAAACACTGAATAATCTCAGAAATGGACATGAATTATTTTATTGAAGTGTGAACCTGAGACATCATCGTTACATTTGACTTATTTGTGGGCGGAGCTTCATCGGGCTGTGATGCGGGTCATCCTGGGGTTAATGAAGGAGAAGTTTGTGAAGGTGGTTTGATCCACGCTGTTGATCAACGTCCTGTCGGCCATCGACAGACGAGGTTTCTCGTTGATGAACTCTTTGTCGAAGTTGCTGCAGTCGCTGGGCGAAGTCTGCGAACGCGACAAATAAACACAAAACATCACGAGGCCAAAGTTTACGCCACAAACTGGAGGTCGGCAGTGTGAACTTACTATGGTCGGCCTGAAGGGCGGCGCCACCTGCCGCTGCTCCAGAGCGTTCCAGTCGGTGCTGCTGAAGAAACTGTGATGTCTGATGTTTCCTTTGACTCCGAGTCGTTCCTCTGGTTCACGAACAAACAGCTGCAAACATGAACGTGTGAACATGGGATTAATGAACACATGAACGCTTGAACACGTGAACATGTGAACACGTGAACACGTGAACACGTGAATACATGAACGCGTGAACACGTGAACACATGAACAGTTGACAGACATGAGAAGAGCATGAGGTTCAGACCTTGACGAGAATGTCTCTGGAGTGTTTGTTGAGGAATCGTGGATAAACAGGATTATCGGTTCTGATCGACTGAAACAGCTGCTCTTCGTCTCGACCGTGGAACGGAGATTGACCGATGAGCATCTCGTACAGAAGAACTCCAAATGACCACCAGTCCACTGAGGTGTTGTACTTCTGACCCAGCAAGATCTGAGAGGGGATGAGAGAGAGGTTACCATGGAAACAGAGACCATGACCTCAGATTATCACTGTGTGTGTGTGTGTGTGTGTGTGTGTGTGTGTGTGTGTGTGTGTGTGTGTGTGTGTGTGTGTCCACTCACCTCAGGAGCGATGTAGTCCGGTGTCCCACAGAAAGTGGACGTCCTCATGTCGTCCTCCATGTTTTCTTTGCACATCCCAAAGTCGGCGATCTTGATGTGTCCGTCAGAGTCGAGCAGAACGTTGTCCAGCTTCAGGTCTCTACAGGGGGCGGGGTCACATGTCAGGGGGTGGGGTCACATGTCAGGGGGCGGGGTCACAGGTCAGAAAGAGTTGTGATTTGATGTCAGTGTTTGTATGAAGTGAGACTTCACCTGTAAATGATTCCTTTAGAGTGAAGGAACTGCAGACCACAGATGATCTCAGCTGCATAGAAGCTGAAAAACAGAGTTTCATCTTTAAATTTCATGTAGAATTGAGACGATCTTTGTTTGTATCATTCTGTATAAGTGTATATATGATGATTTATGATGCTAACGTACGTGGATCTGTGTAAGTCAAACTTGTGGCAGCTCTGGATGTGAAACATCAGATCTCCTCCGTTCAAATACTCCATCACAAAGAAGAGATTTTCCTGTGGAGACGAAAACACAGAGACATCAGAGCTGAGGTCAAAGTCACGTTTATCTTCCTCTTTCTGGGTTGATTACTTTAGTCTGGAAGGTGCAGTAAAGGTGTGTGAGGAATGGATTTTCCCAGGCTAAAGATAAAACCCTCCTCTCCACCATGGTACATTCCACATCATCGTCCATCAGCACCACGTCCTTCTTCAGAGCTTTGATGGCAAAGAACTGACTGCTGCACTTGAGCTCGGCTAAAAACACCTGGAAACACAAGCACAGTCACTGCTAATCCCTAATCTGAGCTGTAATCTCAGTGTTTTTTACCTTTCCGAAGCTTCCTTTCCCGAGCATCTTGTGCAGAACAAAGTCCTCTACGGTGAATTTGGCTTGGTGCTCTTTCCTCGGGACAGCGTACAGAGGCTCCTCCTCCTCCTCTGGCTCCTCCTCCTCTGTCAACGCCTCGTCTGTTGGCCCCTCCCATGACACGCCCTCTGAACACCAGGTCAATGTCATTAATACATGCTTGATTGAAACTGAAGCAGATTTTAAAGATGTCGTACCTTTGTTCGCAGATAAACTCGTACTCAATAATCCTGACGGAGCTCGGACGACTCCTGCCTGGCCGACGCCCACTGGACCTTCACGACCAATGATGTCAGGGTCTTTGGTTCTGGCCTGAAGGTTGAAGGTATGACGTTAAATTATCATCACTAACACTCAGATTATATATCAGAATATTTCAATTCATATTTAACTAAAAGTCACAACAAAGTGTTTTTAAAAAAAATAACATTTTCAGAAACAAAAAGTTTAATCAGTGATTTCCTCTCTGGACTTTGGTTTGGGAGAGTGAGTAGTTTACAAACAAAGTCTCACAGTGAAATAAAGACGTAGACGTCACAGATTTAAACTGACGTCGACACGTGTCTGAACTTTAAGAGAAGGTTCTCTGAAGGTTATTATTATTATTATTAAGGTTTATTTAGATAGGGACAGATACAAAAACATAGACAATTTTGAACAGTCATCTGATGCATGCATCATAGTGTTTTTAGCTAAAGCTAATTCACAACACTTGTCCCTAGTAGGGGTTTTGAATAAAATAAAAATACAGACAAATAAAAATACAGAGGTTCTGAACTCATCGTCTGTGAAACCTTGGTCATTGTTAATCTGAAGGAGAGATTATTATGGGATGTCTCACCTGTTGTTTAGTCTCGATGACAGCCAGAGCTTCTGCCATCAGCTTCTGGTTAACGCCACAAAGATTGGCCACTTTGTTCTGACACTTGTGATGAACGTTCATCCCACATTCTGAAGAAGAAGAAGAAGAAGAAGAAGAAGTCGTTAAATATGTTTTTATCAAAGAATGAAGGATTAAACACATCTTTTACAATAAAGTGGACACCAATTAACCACAGGGTGAGGGTTATGGACTGTCTCTATGTGTCCCTGTGATGGACAGGTGTCCCTGTGATGGACAGGTGTCCTCTGTCCCTGTGATGGACAGGTGTCCCTGTGATGGGCAGGTGTCCCTGTGATGGACAGGTGTCCCTGTCTCTTGCTTGTCCTCACCGTCACACTTGAGTCCCTGCTTAGCGAGTCCCCACAGCAGCGTCCCACAGTGTTGACAGAAGGTTGGACTTTTGTAGTTGTGGACTTTAAACCTGTGCGGCATGTCAATCTTAAAACGCTCCTTATGGATCTGAAGAAGAAGAAGAAACACATCATCATCATCATCATCATCGCAGAGTCAAAGACTTGCTCTGTTTGACCAGCAGGTGGCAGAATGTCTGTGATGAAGATGAGGAGATAATGTGATCATCTGTGTCATTGGATCTCACCATGGTCTCTTTGCTGTTTACGGCTGAACCCGTACATTTGGCGATGACTTTGTCGATACATTTTTTATGGATGGCTGCGTTACATTCTGAAAGAGACGACAGCGTTACATTCTGTAAGAGACGACAGCGTTACATTCTGTAAGAGACGACAGCGTTACATTCTGAAAGAGACGACAGCGTTACATTCTGTAAGAGACGACAGCGTTACATTCTGAAAGAGACGACAGCGTTACATTCTGTAAGAGACGACAGCGTTACATTCTGACAGACGACAGCGTTACATTCTGAAAGAGACCACAGCGTTATATTCTGAAAGAGACGACAGCGTTACATTCTGACAGACGACAGCGTTACATTCTGAAAGAGACGACAGCGTTACATTCTGAAAGAGACGACAGCGTTACATTCTGACAGACGACAGCGTTACATTCTGTAAGAGACGACAGCGTTACATTCTGACAGACGACAGCGTTACATTCTGAAAGAGACCACAGCGTTATATTCTGAAAGAGACGACAGCGTTACATTCTGTAAGAGACGACAGCGTTACATTCTGAAAGAGACGACAGCGTTACATTCTGTAAGAGACGACAGCGTTACATTCTGAAAGAGACGACAGCGTTACATTCTGACAGACGACAGCGTTACATTCTGAAAGAGACCACAGCGTTATATTCTGAAAGAGACGACAGCGTTACATTCTGACAGACGACAGCGTTACATTCTGACAGACGACAGCGTTACATTCTGACAGACGACAGCGTTACATTCTGAAAGAGACGACAGCGTTACATTCTGACAGACGACAGCGTTACATTCTGAAAGAGACCACAGCGTTATATTCTGAAAGAGACGACAGCGTTACATTCTGACAGACGACAGCGTTACATTCTGACAGACGACAGCGTTACATTCTGACAGACGACAGCGTTACATTCTGACAGACGACAGCGTTACATTCTGACAGACGACAGCGTTACATTCTGAAACGACTCATCATAAAGAAACTTCACACTTACGTCGACACTGGTAACCCTGTTTGTTCAGACCCCTGAAACATAAACAGAAACATGGTTGAGGACAGAGAGACATGGTTGAGGACAAAGAGACAACGTTGAGGACAAACTTTTTTGTACCAAACAAACTCTTTGCAGACAGAGCAGAACGTCGGTTGAGGGAAGAACGTGGCGCTGAACTCGTGACCTTTGACCTGGTGAACTTTGGCCTGTTTGATGGCGCCGCGTCGATGATGAAGAGCGAACAAAGCGTCCGTGTCTCGATCAGAGTCTTCGTCTGTTTGTCCTGCAGCGTCTGAAACTCCACACAACCGCTGTCAACTATACATAACTGTTTATATACGTATATATATATATATGTGTATATATATATATATATATATACACATACAGAAAACAAGATGAAGGATTTTAAAGAATAACATTTATAACAAATATTTTGTTTCTGTCATTTCAAAGAAATGAAGCTTTAACATCGACACAGAGTTTAAAAACTCACCACTTTTCTCCAGGTAATATCTGGCCTCCATCAACAGACGACCCTGAGGCTTCAGCTCTAACTGAGACAGACAGAGACAGAGACAGACAGGGAGTTAAAGGGTGAATTCCAATTCCTTCTTAATCCTCAATCTCATAAATGTTCTCCCTCTCGTCCAAGTTCTGTCCTGATTCTCAGAAAAATTAAGTTTAAGGTCTGTATCACCCTCAATATTCAGATTTTCAGAGACCACCCTTGGGAGCAAGAGGGTTAGGGTTAGGGTTAGGCCCAGATTATGGATTACTGACGTCATTGTTGCCTAACATTTATTTTTATTTGACCATCTTTTGTCAATAGTCGGCCGGTGTGGTTTACTTTTCAATAAGTTGTGGTGTGTGGTAACTGTCAGCTGAATATTTGTATGAGTATCATCTTATAACTAACTGACAACCTAATAACTTGACTGACAAACGGATCAGAATAAATAATCCTGACGTAAATGTCTTCTTCTTCTTCTTCTTTTTTGGAGTCGACAGACTGGACGCAGCTTTGGCGTTATTCTGCCCCCTACAGTCTGAAGACGTATCTGCATTTAAGGGGTGTCCCATTTCTAAGTGACAAAAAATTAAGATTAAGGGTTAAGATTGGAATTGGGTCAAACTGACTGAAGGTTTTACAAGAAAATAACATCTTAATAATAATAAGATGATGGGACACACACACAAACACACACACACCCACACACACACACACACACACACCCACACACGCACACACACACACACACACACACCCACACTCACACATACACACACACTCACACACACACACACACACACACACACACACACACACACACACACTCACCCAGATCTCCAGTCTGCCGTTGTCCTTCTTACACCTCATAGCCAGTGAGTCCAGAGCGACCGTGACCTCTGACCTCAGATCAGCTGTTCGATCTTTCACCATCACGTGCATCAGACGACCGCGGTGAATATGAGCGTCAAACGTGCTGCTCCACGGGGGATACATGGTGGGTTTGTTCTGCTGATACACCTGACCTTTGTCTGTGAGGGAGAGAGACACACACACAGAGAGAGAGAGACACACACACACACAGACACACACACACAGAGAGAGAGAGACACACACAGAGACACACACACGTGTCTCTGATTAAAATTCACTTGAATGTTGAATCTTTGCTTTTTTAAATTTAGACGACAAAAAAAGAAAAACAATGTTGCTGAGTCTGAATTATAATTCAGAATAATCCACTGATTTACAGTTACTGACTGTTTTACACACACACACACACACACACACTGTGTCTTTGTGTGGTTTTAGCTCCGCCCTGTTTTCACATCACTGTAGATGCACAAACACAGAGATGAGCGGTGACAACGTCAGCTTCCTGTCACTGTGTGTGTGTGTGTGTGTGTGTGTGTGTGCGTGTATCAACTAAACCACAAAATAAAAACCGTTATGTTTACAATATATTTATGATTTATCAGATTATAAATGAACTGTGTTAAATATTAGTTAAGCTAATGTTTGGTTGTTGTTTCTATCATTCATGCTAACATTTAATCTGAGTTTCTATCATTCATGCTAACATTTAATCTGAGTTTCTATCATTCATGCTAATATTTAATCTGAGTTTCTATCATTCATGCTAACATTT
>NC_139817.1:62500-72500 GCF_963457635.1 Microchirus variegatus
GGACCATCCTGATGGTGGAGTGGTACGTTCTCCCTTTGTATCTGAAAAGAACATTCAGCAGGTCACGATGACGCTGAAGATTCAAGAGGAAACTGATGATTCATTCATTCATTCATTCATTCATTCATTCATTCATCAGTTTGTGTTCAAAGTGACACAAAGCAGAAGGAGCTTGTTCTTGTCTCACTTGGCCTTGAGCGTCTCCTCCTGACAAACCCAGCTCTGATCCTCCAGACCCTGAAGCTCCTTCAGGACTCGTCCAGGTTTGTAGGCAGCGTTGATCATCATGTTCAGCAGCTGCAGGAAGAAAAACGATGGATCAGGTTCACGTTTACAGTGAAAACATCTGTGTGTCCAACATCTTCTCACCTCTCTGAGGACCTGAGGACATCGTCCAGGTCCAACGCTCTGAGGCAGCTCAGAGATTCTTCGTTTGTTGAGAAACGGTCCAGAGAAACATCGATGGTTGACAAAGATCTGAGAGCAGAGTTTTCCTGAGACAACAAACACACACATGAATATTCAGATAAATCTTCTCTGAAGGGAAAGTTCAGGCTTTTTCTTACAGATCAAAGCTTTTAATCTTTAATTTAACATTAACAGTTAGTGTGTGTGTGTGTGTGTGTGTGTGTGTGTGTGTGTGTGTGTGTGTGTGTGTGTGTGTGTGTGTGGTCAGCTGAGTCTTGCTCCGCCCCCTCTGTCTCCCTCTCATTTGCATGAAGGTGTTGTTTGTTGTTTACCTGTATCCATGGTGACAGGTGTCACCTCAACCAGTGGGGGCGGAGCCAACCTGCAGGAAGAGCCAATCAAGTAGGTCAAACTAATCAATAAATCTATAAATATAATAATAATATACACACACACACATATATATATATGTAAATATATATATATATATATGTGTGTGTATATGTATTTATATATCCTGTGTATATAGAGTTTCTTACTGTTTCTCAGGCTGCACCACTGCAATCTTCTTCTGCTTCTGATCTGTGGAGACATCAAAGAGTCAGACACAAGTGTGTGTGTGTGTGTGTGTGTGTGTGTGTGTGTGTGTGTGTACGTACAGACAGCTCTGAGGTCAGAGGTCAAAGGGTAACTGTTGGCTTCACACCAGCCGACAGGAAAGATGCTCATGGACGAAGAGTCGACGATGAATTCACTCTTTGTTTCACCTGCAGAGAGAGAGAGAGAGAGAGGTGAGGGAGCACACACACACACACACACACACACACACACCTGTACCTTCCAGTCGCAGCCACAGCAGGTGACCTTTGACCTGTGTGATCTGTGCCACACACACTTCCTCTGGACGATGAGGATTGACGGCCTCCAGACACATGTTCTTCATGAAGCCTCTGCTCTGACTACACTACACACACACACACACACACACACACGCACAGAGAGAGACACACACACACACACACACACACACACACAGAGACACACTTTCAGTCAAAGTTCAAAGTAAATTTTCAGTTCAAATCTCAATGATATGAATGAATAAATATGAACGTGTGACTGAGTGAAATGATGTTTTTAGATTTAAAGTCACTTCTAAAACTCTGTGATTGGCTGATCATTTACAGATCATGTGATCAGTTTACTGGGAAAAGCTTCACCAGTTATTGAAATAAAAGGATCCCAGATCTGGACCAGGACCAGGACCAGGACCAGGACCAGGACCAGGACCTGGATCTGGCTTTAAATGACCTCAGACTCAGACCTTGAAGCTCGTCAGCATGAGTGAAGAAGAGAAATGAAGAAGATGAAGAGATGAAAACATGATGTTCTTCTCACAGTGAAACAGGCGTCTGGAGCAGCTTCACTGCTGCTCTGCTTCAGGTACTCGGCCCAGTCAAAGTCCTGGTCCTGGCCCTGGTCCTGGTCTCCAGGCGGTTTCTCCAGACTCAGTCCGTTCTTCAGACTCCACTGAACCGGCAGAAGTCCGGCAGAGTGGGCGTGGCATAGGAGCGAGCGCGGCGTCACGTCCAGGCGAAGGTCGTCCACCGTGACCTGGAAGAAGATCTCACTGAAGACCTGAGGACAACAGACATGAAGAGGTGCACCATGGGAAATGTAGGCTCCACTGACTCAAACACACATTCTGCTGCTGCAGTGACACAAAGTGACCACACGAGGCAGCAGTAGAGTTCAGAGGTCAGGGGTCAGAGGTCAGGGTACAGGCTTTGTCTCACCTTAGTGACAGTAACAGGGTTCAGGGTCAGAGGTCAAAGGTCAGGCTTTGTCTCACCTTAGTGACAGTCACAGGACAGATGTTGAGCTCTGACGGTGAAACCATCTCCAGTTTCATCCCCGTCTGAAAGGAGTGTTTGTGCAGATCCACCTGATCCTGACAGACACACAACACTGTTACAACAGACACACAAACACTGTCACACAACAGACACACAAACACTGTTACACAACAGACACACAACACTGTTACACTACACAACAGACACACAAACACTGTTACACAAGAGACACACAACACTGTTACACAACAGACACACAACACTGTTACACAACAGACACACAAACACTGTCACACAACAGACACACAAACACTGATACACTCACACACAAACACTGACACACAAACAACACTGTGACACACAAACACAGCGCCCTGTGACTCACGTTGAAAACCTGGATCTGGAGTGGATTCTGGAGAGCGTGGAGTCGCGCTGCATCCACAGCCTGTTGCCAGTGGGGGGCGCTCTTCAGTGAGCTGAACTCTGGTGTTTGATACAAACGATCAACTTTTCCTTCAGATCATTTTCTTCTTGTTCTAAAATGTAAACTCACCTGTGGGCGGTTCTAAGTGCAGCTGGTTCTCCAAGGCCCAGCCCAGGGGGCGGAGTCTGACGTCCAGGTAGAACAACCACGTGTCCTCAGCGCGGTCGTCCTCAGAGAGTCCAACGTATCGAAGACGAAGACGTCCTCCAACGTTTTGGACGACTCTAACGGGCCAGAACTGACGTGGATCTGAGACGTCCTGAAGCTCCAGGACACAATCCTGGACCAGAAGGTCCAACATGTTCTTCCCTCTGAGAGGCTGAAGGATGAGGACGGAGACAGAGACGAGGACGGAGACGGAGAAGGAGAAGAGGACAGAGATAGAGTCGGAGAGTTTACTGCTTAATTCAAACATCATGTTTAACCTGAACTGAAACTGTGTGTCCTACAAGACCAGGACCAGACTGTACTGATACCAGGACCAGGACCAGGACCAGACTGTACTTTAGCCCGTCGTTCAGAGAGGACTCTTTCTCTCTCCTGCTCAGACTCATGCTCGCTCACCCCGTCCAGAAGGTTTTCTGGTGCCGTTCTGGATCCAGTCAAGTCCTGAACCAGGAACTCGGTCCAGTCGCTGTATTTCTCTTTGATCACTGAGACAAAGAGACAAAGAGTGAGGAAACTTTGTCACATCTTTGACTTTGTGTCCATGACCATGATCTGGACTATGATGTGGACCATGATGTGGACCATGATGTGGACCATGATCTGGACCATGATCTGGACCATGATGTGGACCATGATCTGGACCATGATCTGGACCATGATGTGGACCATGATCTGGACCATGATCTGGACCATGATCTGGACCATAATGTGGACCATGATGTGGACCATGATCTGGACTATGATGTGGACCATGATCTGGACTATGATGTGGACCATGATGTGGACCATGATGTGGACAATGATGTGGATCACACTTGTTCACACCTGAAGATCCAAGTAAAGTCTGTCCAGAGTGATAGCTAACCCTACGTGCGTATGTGTGTGTTTGTGTGTGTGTGCGTGTGTGTGTGTGTGTGTGTGCTGCAGTTCCTCCTCCTACCTTTAGGGGGCATCAGTGTCTTGTTGTTCAGAGCGCACCAGCCCACAGGATGCAGCTCTGCAGTCATGATGTCACACCAGAAGTCGGCCTTGCGGTCGTCTCCGTAGCCACTGTATCGCAGTAGCAGCAGTTGACCACAGGTGGCGACGATGGTGGAAACCCAGTAAGAGTCTGAGCTGCTTTTGTTGATCACTTCAAGTTTCATCCCGGGTTTAAAGCTGCTCTGGAGACTGAGCTCCACCTGGAAACACCTGGTGTTACACTGATATGATATAGTATGATAATATAATATAATATCATTATAATATAGTATAATGTAATATACAACATGACAGTGAACGCAGCAAGACAATAAACAGTTAAATGTTTCCATCTCAGCTGTTTTTCAATTCTTAAGAATGTTGTGAGAGAAACAGGAAGTTCATATTCAACAGTCACACAGACACACACACAGACACACATGCACACACACACACACACATGCACACACACACACACACACACACACACACACAAACACACACACACACACACACAACCTCTTAGAAATAAACAAAACAAACGTCCTTGTGACTTCCTGCTGTAACAATGTCAGTTTGCTCCATCACTGCTCTGATTGGCTGATATAAGAGGGGGAGGTGTGTGTGTGTGTGTGCGTGTGTGTGTGGGTGTGTGTGTGTGTGTGTGTGCAGTCACTGTCTCACACACATAGACTCTTTCTTTCATGTTCTGTTTTTTCCCAAACGTCACATTAATAATAAACTATTAAACGTCAGCTGATCAAACTAAACTAAACTAAACTTGATCAAACTAAACTAAACTAAACTAAACTTGATCAAACTAAACTAAACTAATCTGATTGATGTTTGTTTTAATCTACAGGATTAAACCACAGAAGAAGAAGTGACATCATCTCATCATCACTCACGTGTTTGAAGGAGGCGTGAGGAGCAGCGCTAAGTCCCGCCTCCTCCATGAACTCCTCCCAGTTAAACTCCGCCCCCTGCTCCTGCACAGGATCTGCATCTGAACAAAAACGTCAAAGTGATTAAACTTAACTAACGTAAGTTAACTAGTAACTAGTAACGTAAGTTAACTAGTAACTAGTAACACATGACATCACTGTGATCCACAGAGTTTTAAGACTCACCTGAATTCATCTCTTCTTCTTTTCCATTGGTCAGAGTCTGATTCTGCATCATCACACCTTCACCTTCCTCCTCCTCTTCTTCCTCCTCCTTCACCTCCTCTTCCTCCTCCTCTTCCTCCTCTTCTCCTTCTTCTCCTTCCTCTTCCTCCTCCTCTTCTCCTTCCTCTTCCTCCTCCTCTTCCTCACTGCATCCCTCTCTCTAAAATACATCATCACTGATTCATTTTCACAAAGGATTTGGAATAATCTTCACAGACAGGAAGTGATGTCATTTTGATTTTTGAGATTAAACAGATTTTACTGAAGTAATTTTGTTGACTTTTTTTTTTTTTTTTTACAAAAAGTCATAATGCAATCATCGTCTTGTTTGGTGTTTTTAAAGAACATCTAAACAACTAAAAACAGGAACAGGAAGAAGAAAAAGCTTCTTTTTGATTCTCCAATAATCGGATTATAATCCGTGACAAAAAAGATCGATGTTCAGAAACGAGATTAAAAATAAAACTGTGGCTTTTTTTTTTCTCTCTTTTTAGATTAAAGTGAAAGAGGAAACGTTCACCACGAGGAACACACACTCATCAAAAGAAACCGAACCTGATCAAAGAGGCCGCGTCCCAACACTTTTTCCTCCTTCACAGTTTTCAACTCGCACTTTCTTCTTCTTCACGAGACCAAAACAAGCAGAAACATGTTCTTCTGGTCCTGATCCAGGTCCTGATACAGGTCCAGGTCCTGATACAGAACCCTGATCCAGATCCAGAACCCGATCCAGATCCTGCCTCGTTCAAACAAACCTTTGTCACTTTGGTTCAGTGTGCGCGCGCGCGTGCTATGACTCACGTGTGTTTTTGTTGCGTTTACGTCGAAACTAAATCACAAAAACACATTTAAACAAAAACGATATTTATCACGACTGTGGCGCGCGCGCGCACGACTGCAAAACAACGCAATAAACGGAATCACCGGGAGTGGCACGAGACATCACCCCGGTGTTCATTCAGTGAATTCGTGCGCGAGGGACACTTTAAACAAGTTGTTTTTTAACAAGAAAAAAAAAAAACATACGAAGAAAAAAATAGAACGCACGCGCCGTCAGCACCTGTTTTCTTCTTCTTACCTGTCCTCTTCCTCTTCCTCTTCCTCCTCCTCCTCCTCCTCCTCTGACTTTGTTGTTCTTCTGTCGAATCTTCCTCTCTCTCTCTCTCTCTCTCTCTCTCTCTCTCTCTCTCTCTCTCTCTCTCTCTCTCTCTCTCTCTCTCTCTTCCTCACTCCGTTTTCAACATGGCACGTGTCATCTGCGCATGTGCAAACACATATTTACTGTAACAAACAAAACAACAAAGATGAACGAGTGAATGAATGAAGAACTCAGATTTACAGGAACCTGAACGCAGCACAGTAGAAAAAAAACCTGTTACGCAACAAAGCACGAGTTTGTTTCCTTTTACAGCTGTGACGTCACAACACGAGTGCAGTTTATTTCACCATTATTTACTTTTTCATTTTTATTTAATTATTTATGATTGTTATTCTTTAATATTTTGTTGACTCTGATCTACGTTTATTATTATTATTATTAATATTATTATTATTATTATTATTATCATCCATCATCATAATTATTTGTGTTACTATGATAATGAATAAATAATAATTATTATAAAATATTATTATTATTATCATTATTGCATTATTCGGTTGATGGTTCAGCTCCAGGTTTTTATCACAGTCAACACCTCCCTCTAGTGGCGACACTTCGGTACTAACTTAATATTCCTATATACAGATACATTTACACCGGAAACAGTCTTGAGCTTTTATTTTGAAGGTGCGAGACCGGAAGCTGCTGTCGACAGTCCGCGTTTTTGTTGTAAATACGGAAGTGGGTCAGAAAATGCACGTTGTTTGTTTTTGTCTTAAATGAAGCGAAATGAAGGAAATGACACTGTGTGTGTGTGTGCGTGTGTGTGTGTGTGCGCGCGCGTGTGTGTGTCGTGGACATGTCCCCGCTCACGTGACGAACATGTCGCTTGGATTGACAGGTTCGGTGTCCTGGCTCTGTTGCTGTGAGTGACACACACACACACACACACACACACACACACACACACACACACAGTTAAAACAAACATTCAGTCACGTGGTTTTGTGTTTCATATGTGACTTCATATCGGCGCGTGTTCGGCGCGTCAACATCACACATTTAAATCGAATCTTTAAAAACGCATTTGAATGAAATCACGTGCTGTTTGTTCACAGATTGAATGATTTAATCACAGAATTTCACCTAAAGACTCAAATCAAACAGATCATAGAAGTTTATCACACTAATATATGAGCCACTAATCAAGGAATAATGATCATATGATCATGTGATGAGGAATCTGGTCTGAGAGTTTACAGTTTAATTATATATTTATTCATGTTCATATGAATACATTTAGTTTACAGGTAACAGTTTAATTATATATCTATTCATGTTCACACTCACAATATTTGACTTTTGTTCAAAAATCCACGTGACCTCAGTGGGTTTTTGATTTATTTTAATTAATGTTCCACATGTTTAGATGATGATGATGATGATGATGATGAAATCAGCAGTTTGTACAGTGATGAAGCTGAACATCAGTCACAGAATCAGACCAATGACCTTTGACCTTTGACCTCCGTTAGCTCAGTGAATCATTAACAGACAAATCAATATTTTCTTCTTCATGTCCTAATTTCACACACGTGTCATTTTAGGACGACGTCTTTAAATCTGTTCTGATTATAAACATGATTTCATCATTAAAGAGAATTTAAATCATCGCAGTGTGGACGCACTGGGAGGTGTTTCCTCTCTGTTCTTTCAAAATAAAAGTATTTCCTCTCTGTTCTATAAAACCCCAGAGCGGTTGTATTTCTGAAGAGGTTTCTGCCACCAGAGGGCAGTGTAGGCTAATAGGTGGGTGTGTGTTTTCTCAGTGTGTTGTCTTGTTCTTTTTGTCTTGTTGTTGTTGTTGTTGTTATTGTAGTTGTATTGTTGTGTATTTTCAGGCGAGCCTCCTCAGACAGTGGTGTTTACCTGCTCTTCATGATGATGATGATGATGATGTTCATCATGGTTGTGAAGAAAGGCTCCATCATTCATCTTCATTGTGCTGCTGCTCGTCCCTGATTGGTCCAAAGTAAGAACAGTGTGCTGGTGACGTTGTTTCCTGTTGTTGTGACGTTGTTTCCCGCTGTTGTGACGTCGTTTCCTGTTGTTGTGTGTTAATAAACGAGGTCATGTGATCTTAGAGCAGCAGAACGTAAAGATTAGATTTAATGACTCATCAGATTTGATTCTTTAATCAACATGAAAGAAAACAAAGACGTTGAGGAAAGAGTGACTCAGCGCTTTGTTCACTGAAACAACGCTGACATTTACCAGGTTTCCTCACTGATGTGATGGAAAGTGAAGACAAGACAGAGGACTATTGACTGTGTGTGTGTGTGTGTGTGTGTGTGTGTGTGTGTGTGGTCAGAACAACAACACTGTCGTTGTGAATGTAAATCAAAGGTTAAAGTTATGAGATGATCTCACACTGAAGTTCTCCTCGTCTTCATCACTCACATGGACTTTAATAATCCCATCAACTTCATACTGTTGTGGGATTAAAATCCCTGCTGCTGAAGAAGAAGAAGTGACATCTTTAGTGTCTAAGATTAAAATAGTGTTTACTCTGAATATGGATCAGAACCAGAACATCTTCACTGTGAGGAAACATCTGGTTAACTTCAGCAGAACATCTTCACTGTGAGGAAACATCTGGTTAACTTCAGCAGAACATCTAGAAAAAAAAGTTGGTTTAAATGTTTTATTTACAAAATTATTATTATATTTTTAAATGATACACATCATAAAATAAAAGAACATTTCTATTAGAAATAGTAAAAACACTGATGTGATGAAGTGCTTTGTAGCTGCGCTCAGAGGATTATGGGTAAAAACAGTGAAGTATTAGCTGGTGCTGATCTTCACAGGTTTGTGGTGTTTGTTGTCGTCTCAGTGTGGAACATGTGCGACACCACGTAGTCGTCGTATTCTCCGTCGATGAGCTTAGCTGCGTTGTTTCTGACGAACCAACAGTCCACGGTCTGTGAGCCGCTGAAGATACGTCTGCTCTTCTGAACCACGGGCACCGAGCGACCTTTGACCTTCAGAACTGTAGAAGCTTTCACGGCTTCCTGTTCCGGAAGTTTGGCCACGCCCACTTCCTCGTACAGGAACTGACCTGAAAGCAGAATGGATGGCAGTTTCACCACTAGAGGTCACTGAATCCTCCTGAAGATTCACATCACGTTTAAAAAGTCGCTGATTCAGAAACAGCAGAAGATGAAAACATTCAGAAGGTCTTGGTCACGTGATCAGCTGATTTAGTCAGTAAAGGACGTGACATGGACTCACCCAGCAGACCATGGCAGTGCTGCGACAGCCCTTTGCTGTTTGCGATGTAAAAGCCCAGGTGGTTCCTCTGGTAAGGAGCCGGGTTCTTGTAGTGATGCAGCAGAATGACGAAGCTGATGTCTCCGCCCACCGTCACCGTCACGTTAGATGTTTCCTCCACGAACACGGACAGAACTCCAGTGTGGACCTGAGCGGTGGAGTGACAGGGCAGAACCAGGCGGTCCACACCGTCCACGATCACCCTCTTCACGTTCACCTCGATGTAGGCGCGTTTGGGCCGATCCACCACGATGCTGATGCTGCTGAAGTAGGTGCGCCGCTGCTTGTGGCTGCCAGGTGGCGCCGGAGCGCCGATGAGTTTGCCGTTGACCGTCACACCTGTGAAAACAACGACGACGACAGAAGGTTTAGAGGTCACTGTGAGATGATGAAGATGAGATGATGAAGAGTCTCACCTGAGTGTTGGTGGTCAGACAGCAGACGGAGAACGTGTCCAGGTTCTCCGTTAATGTTGAAGCACACTGTGAGTTTACTGAGAGGGAAGTCCACCACGAAGTGAGGG
>NC_139817.1:77500-82500 GCF_963457635.1 Microchirus variegatus
AGCATTCTGGGAAAATGACCCTCTTGAAATAACTCTATGATGAATGTGTGTGTGTTCAGTCCAATCACATTTAAAGTTGTTTAACTGGAGACGCTCTGTCCTAAGCTCCTCCCAAATCCTCACACAGTATTCATATACATGTATTACATACATATATATATATATATATATATATATATATATATAAAGTATATCTATATATATATATATAAAGTATAAATGTTTCCAGTGAACCTGTCTGATCTTCTTCCCCATCATGGAGGCGCTGGTGTCGATCACAAACACCACGTTCTTCGGAACAACAGGAAGATCTTTGGGAGCAAAGTAGTGGACAAAATGGCCGTTCAACACCTGGAGACAGAGACAGAGACAGACAGAGACATGATGTGATGGACATGATGAAAATTTAATGTCTTCACAGTCTCTGATCCCCATGTCCCTGTGAGACCTGAATGTCCCTCTGAGACCTGAAAGTGTCTCCTGACCTGAATGTCTCCGATGCCCATGTCTCTTTGGACGTCGTAGCGAACCACGAAATCTCCCAGCATGCCGCTGGTGCTGATCTTGGCCTGTTGGACGATGTTGGGGCTGAAGGTGATTCTGCAGACGTTCTTCTCGTTGGTGATCTTCGTGGTGACGGGAGGGTCAGGTTTGACTGGAGCACAAAGACAGGAAGTTGTGTTGTGTTGTGTTGTGTTGTGTTGTGTTGTGTTGAGTTAGTGTTAGTGTGTAAACCTGGGCTCTTCTGAGCGTTGCCTCCGTTGCTCCTGCTGTTCTGCAGCGGCAGAACCTCCAGGTCCTGGATGATGGACTGGTCCACGATGGTGACGTCCACGCTCAGACGGCTGATCAGCTGCTGAGGCTTCAGAACGATCACATGTTCATAACGACCAAGACGACGGTGAAGAAGCTGCTCGTACGTCAGGAGGAAAACTGCTCGGTTTCTCCCAGGAATATTTACAGCTACTCTGAAGATCTCCACGTCCTGAGGACTGAGACAAAACATGTCCATCTGAGGACAACCAGAGACAAAACATGTCCATCTGAGGACTGAGACAAAACATGTCCATCTGAGGACTGAGGACAACCAGACAAACATTCAATAGAGACAATACTCACTCTCCCACACCAAGTCCATAGAGAAAATCTGTGTGTGTGTGTGTGTGGGGGGGGGGGGCTGTGTGTGTGACAGAAATATTAGAGGGAGTTTGTGCTGCTGTGTAATTAAAGGGACACACACACAGACACACACACACACCTTACCTTGGACCACCTGACTCTTTAGTTTGACCTTTGACCTCGTTGACCTTCTTCTTCTTCTCCCTCGGTCTGACCTCACTCTGATAGACACGCCCACCAATGATCCTACGACACAGAGGTCAAAGGTCAAGGGTTAAAACTTTGTCTCAGTTCAACAAGTTTGTTTCTAACAAAAGAGTGACTGTGTGTGTGTGTGTGTGTGTGTGTGTGAGTGTGTCTCTCTCTCTCTCACATGGTGAAGTTAGACACAAAGGCATCAGCAGGAACGTTGAAGGTAAAAACTCCTTCAGCGCCGACGTTGTGACGATTCATCATGACGCAGTAAACGGCGCTGAAGGCGTAACGTGAGATGATGGTGGACGTGATGGACAGTTCCTGGATGTGAGGTTTGTTCTCCTGTAACACACACACACACACAGAGACACACACACACAGACACACACACACACACACACACACACAGAGACACACACACAGACACACACACACACACAGTTTTCCACAGATGTTTTTCCCATGAACTGATCCAGAGGAACATCTGTGTGTGAGCGTCACACCCTCTGAGGTCATGTGATCATCATCCATATAAAGACAGATTATCTCTTCTTTATCTTTAATGTTCAAATGTCAATCAGCTTCATAAACATCTGCAGTTAATCTGATCTTAATCTTAATCTGAAGCAGGAAATCAAAGCACTCTTACCTTTGTTAACATTGTTTTCACCTGTCGAGGAATTCTGTGAGGAGCCTGTGAGGAAGAGGAAGAGGAAGGTCAAAGGTCAAAGGTCAAAGTTCTTGAATAAAATCAAAACTCAAGAATCTTCTTCTTACAATGTTCAGATCAAAGTCTGACAGATCTGGATCCATGTTCTGATCCACCAGGTTCTCCTGATCCACCAGGTTCTCCTGCAGATGTTCGAGAGCAGCAGAGCCCGTCATCATCATCATCATCATCACCTTCATCATCAGTGGAGACATGTTACAGAGATTATTTACAGAAGATCCTCAGAAGATCCTGAGAGTCTGTAAATGTGTGAGTGAGAGAGAGAACATAGAGAGTGACATAGTGACGAGGAGGAGGAGGACACACCCACCACCTCCTCAAGAGGAGGAGGAAGATGACGATGAGGAGGAGGACACACCCACCACCTCCTCAAGAGGAGGAGGACACACCCACCACCTCCTCAAGAGGAGGAGGACACACCCACCACCTCCTCAAGAGGAGGAGGAAGATGACGATGAGGAGGAGGACACACCCACCTCCTCCTCAAGAGGAGGAGGAAGATGAAGATGATGATGGTGTTTCCTTCAAGGAGGAAAAAAAAGAGACGTATGACACAGCTGTGATTACACTGACTCTGCTGCCACCTGGTGGCTGTAAGGAGACATTACAGGTTTCATCATCAACCTGTGTGTGTGTGTGTGTGTTTAGCCTGCCCACTCTACAGGTCAAGTTACAAAGTTTCACAGAGTCTCTCTCTCTCTCTCTCTCTCTCTCTCTCTCTCTCTCTCTCTCAGTTCAATGAAACACAACAAATATTGACTGGAGCCCAGAGTCCACCATCATCATCATCATCATCATCACTGCTCTCTGAGCTCAGAGACATCACAGACATCAGGAGGACACATCAGTGTGTGTGTGTGTGTGTGAAACAATGAAGCGTCTTCTTCTTCTTCTTCTTCTTCTTCATCAAAGTTGTTGCTTTGAGTTCGTCATCGATGGACAACGATGGGAGGAAGAGACGGTGAGTTTTTATTAACTTTATCTTTTCTCTGGTCAACATGTAAAGAACAGAAGAGGATTTATATATATATATATATATATATATATATATATATATATATATATATATATATAATATTTGTAGAGTTGATTTAAATGTACGTGAAATATAAAACATTTAAACCTAAACAAGTTTAAAGCTTTACTCTGTTAATCTGACAAACATTTGTTTCTTCAGTTCTACGATCATCAGGATCATCATCAGAGAGAGAAGGTGATCACTGCACATTCATACATTCATACGTTCATCAGCTGCACTTCAATCTGACATTAATCTGGGATTACACACTGTGTGTGTGTGTGTGTTACAGAGAGCCATTTTGACCAGTGAGGAACAGGAGGACTTTGAAGTAAGCCCCGCCCCCTTCCCCCCCCCCCACTGTGTGACAGAGTTGAATCTTATCAGATCAATAATCTGTTGTTTGAACTAATCCCTGTGACTGAGAGGTTATTGACTGATGTTTTCTTTGAGTTCGACCAAATCAAGTTGATTTTAAATCTGATTTTATGTGACGTGATTTCAATTTGACGTGATTTCATGATTTTATTTGACGTGATTTAATCTGACGTGATTTCATGATTTTATTTGAAGTGGTTTATTTTGATTTGACATGATTTCATGATTTTGATTTGAAATGCCATCATGATTTTATTTGACGTGATTTCATGATTTTATCGTCACATGAAGAAATCACTATTTTAGTCGTGTCGTCCAATCAGGAGCCAGGCGTCCACAGAGAGGCGGGGTAACACTGCCTCTCAACGCCATGACGACACATTAAACGTAACAAAGTTTTCTTGAACGCGACATGAGAGAAATATAATCGTGATGTTGTAAATGCCCCGCCCACTTTTAATGAGGTCAGAGTAAAGAGAGATTTGAATAAATAGGCTCCTCCCACCTGCGTGTGCTCAGGCCATACGTGGCGATGACATCACGGTGAAGAGCTACAAGGTGGAGAGTCGCATCACGTCACGCTTTGCTCACACCACGGTCAGGAGCTCTGTGGTCAACTCTGGACCTTCAGCTCAGAGCATCGGCTTCAATGTCCAGATCCCTAAACGAGCCTTCATCACTAACTTCACCATGTGAGTCCAGAAGGTTCTCGTCTTCACAGACAGGAACACAGTCATCATCGTGATGGAAACTTCTCACTCCTTCTGCTGCAGGAACGTGAACGGGATCACGTTTGTGGGCTCGGTCAAGGAGAAGACGGTGGCCAGGAACCTGTACGCTCAGGCCAGAGCCAGAGGGAAGGCTGCAGGCATCATCAGGTACTGGAGGAGACCTCTGTAGAACCTCTGTAGAACCTCTGTGAAACCTCTGTAGAACATCTGTAGAACCTCTGTGAGACCTCTGTAGAACCTCTGTGAGACCTCTGTAGAACATCTGTAGAAACTCTGTGAGACCTCTGTAGAACATCTGTAGAACCTCTGTGAGACCTCTGTAGAACATCTGTAGAAACTCTGTGAGACCTCTGTAGAACATCTGTAGAACCTCTGTGAGACCTCTGTAGAACATCTGTGAGACCTCTGTAGAACATCTGTAGAACCTCTGTAGTACCTCTGTGAGACCTCTGTAGAACATCTGTAGAACATCTGTAGGAACTCTGTAGAACCTCTATGAAACATCTTTAGAACCTCTGTGAGACCTCTGTAGAACCTCTGTGAAACCTCTGTGAAACCTCTGTAGAACCTCTGTAGAACCTCTGTAGAAGCTCACAGAGCAGACACTCAGTCATTTCTGCCTCACAGGACAAACTCTCAGGACATGGAGACCTTTAAGACGGAGGTCCACGTTCCTCCAGGAAGTCACATCCAGTTTGAGCTGCACTATCAGGAGATGATGCACAGGAGACTGGGTTTCTATGAACACTCTCTGTATCTGCAGCCAGGGAGGCTGGTTCCTCAGTTCCAGGTGAGGAACCTCATCACACACACACACACATGAAGACAT
>NC_139817.1:85000-113439 GCF_963457635.1 Microchirus variegatus
GTAAGACTCACTCATTCATCACTCACTCGTTCATCACTCACTCATTCATCACTGTGGGTAAGACTCACTCATTCATCACTCACTCATTCATCACTCACTCATTCATCACTGTGGGTAAGACTCACTCATTCATCACTCACTCATTCATCACTCACTCGTTCATCACTCACTCATTCATCACTGTGGGTAAGACTCACTCATTCATCACTCACTCATTCATCACTCACTCGTTCATCACTCACTCGTTCATCACTCACTTATTCATCACTGTGGGTAAGACTCACTCATTCATCACTCACTCATGTGTGTGTGTGTGTGTTTGTGTGTGTGTGTTTGTGTGTGTGTGTGTGTGTGTGTGCACACAGGTGAGATTAAGCTGAGCACGATCCAGAAGAACGTGAAGCGAGTGATGAGAGACGACTTCTCTCTCTTCTCTCTCGGGATTGGCTTCGACGTAGATTACGACTTCCTGGAGCGAATCGCCATGGAGAACCGAGGAATGGCTCAGAGGATTTATGCTAACCACGACGCCGCTGAGCAGCTGAGGGTAACACAACAACACAACAACACAACAAAACAACAAACACATTAACACAACAAAACAACAACACAACAACACAACAAAACAAACACATCAACACAACAAAACAACAAAACAACAAGTGTTTATGCTAACCATGACTGAGCAGCTGAGGGTAACACAACAACAATTTTCAACTGATCCTTGTTCAGGGCGATGAAGACTATTATGATGGTGAATTTCAAGTAATTCTGAGATACTTTTGTTTTCGAGAAGAAAGTCAGTTCACTGTCAAAGTGCATCAGGACAAATGGATCATTTCATTATATTCAAAAATTCATGTAAATTATTTCTTAAGAGATTTGCAAATATTTTCAACAGATCCTTGTTCAGGGCGATGAAGACTATTATGATGGTAAATTTCAAGTCATTCCGAGATACTTTTTGTTTTCGAGAAGAAACTCAGCTCACTGTCAAAGTGCATCAGGGCTAATGGATCATTTCATGATTTTCAAAAATTCAATGAAAATTATTCCTTAAGAGATTTGCAAATATTTTCAACTGATCCTTGTTCAGGGTGATGAAGACTATTTTGATGGTGAATTTCAAGTCATTCCAAGATACTTTTTGTTTTCGAGAAGAAAGTCAGCTCACTGTCAAAGTGCATCAGGGCAAATGGATCATTTCATGATTTTCAAAAATTCATGAAAATTATTCCTTAAGAGATATGCAAATATTTTCAACTGATCCTTGTTCAGGGCGATGCCGACTATTATGATGGTGAATTTCAAGTCATTCCGAGATACTTTTTGTTTTTTTGAAGAAACTCAGCTCACTGTCAAAGTGCATCAGGGCAAATGGATCATTTCATGATTTTCAAAAATTCATTAAAATTATTCCTTAAGAGATTTGCAAATATTTTCAACAGATCCTTGTTCAGGGTGATGCCGACTATTATGATGGTGAATTTCAAGTCATTCCGAGATACTTTTTGTTTTTTTGAAGAAACTCAGCTCACTGTCAAAGTGCATCAGGGCAAATGGATCATTTCATGATTTTCAAAAATTCATGAAAATTATTCCTTAAGAGATATGCAAATATTTTCAACTGATCCTTGTTCAGGGCGATGAAGACTATTATGATGGTGAATTTCAAGTCATTCCGAGATACTTTTTGTTTTTTTGAAGAAACTCAGCTCACTGTCAAAGTGCATCAGGGCAAATGGATCATTTCATTATATTCAAAAATTCATGTAAATTATTCCTTGAGAGATTTGCAAATATTTTCAACAGATCCTTGTTCAGGGTGATGCCGACTATTATGATGGTGAATTTCAAGTCATTCCGAGATACTTTTTGTTTTTTTGAAGAAAGTCAGCTCACTGTCAAAGTGCATCAGGGCAAATGCATAATTTCATGATTTTCAAAAATTCATGAAAATTATTCCTTAAGAGATTTGCAAATATTTTCAACTGATCCTTGTTCAGGGCGATGCCGACTATTATGATGGTGAATTTCAAGTCATTCCGAGATACTTTTTGTTTTTTTGAAGAAAGTCAGCTCACTGTCAAAGTGCATCAGGGCAAATGGATCATTTCATGATTTTCAAAAATTCATGAAAATTATTCCTTAAGAGATTTGCAAATATTTTCAACTGATCCTTGTTCAGGGCGATGCCGACTATTATGATGGTGAATTTCAAGTCATTCCGAGATACTTTTTGTTTTTTTGAAGAAAGTCAGCTCACTGTCAAAGTGCATCAGGGCAAATGGATCATTTCATTATATTCAAAAATTCATGTAAATTATTCCTTGAGAGATTTGAAAATATTTTCAACAGATCCTTGTTCAGGGCGATGCCGACTATTTTGAGGGTGAATTTCAAGTCATTCTGAGATACTTTTTGTTTTCGAGAAGAAACTCAGCTCACTGTCAAAGTGCATCAGGGCAAATGGATAATTTCATTATATTCAAAAATTCATGTAAATTATTCCTTGAGAGATTTGAAAATATTTTCAACAGATCCTTGTTCAGGGCGATGAAGACTATTATGATGGTAAATTTCAAGTCATTCCGAGATACTTTTTGTTTCTTTGAAGAAAGTCAGCTCACTGTCAAAGTGCATCAGGGCAAATGGATCATTTCATGATTTTCAAAAATTCATGAAAATTATTCCTTAAGAGATATGCAAATATTTTCAACTGATCCGTGTTCAGGGTGATGCCGACTATTATGATGGTGAATTTCAAGTCATTCCGAGATACTTTTTGTTTTTTTGAAGAAAGTCAGCTCACTGTCAAAGTGCATCAGGGCAAATGCATAATTTCATGATTTTCAAAAATTCATGTAAATTATTCCTTGAGAGATTTGAAAATATTTTCAACAGATCCTTGTTCAGGGCGATGAAGACTATTATGATGGTGAATTTCAAGTCATTCCGAGATACTTTTTGTTTTTTTGAAGAAACTCAGCTCACTGTCAAAGTGCATCAGGGCAAATGCATAATTTCATGATTTTCAAAAATTCATGAAAATTATTCCTTAAGAGATTTGCAAATATTTTCAACTGATCCTTGTTCAGGGCGATGCCGACTATTTTGAGGGTGAATTTCAAGTCATTCTGAGATACTTTTTGTTTTCGAGAAGAAACTCAGCTCACTGTCAAAGTGCATCAGGGCAAATGGATAATTTCATTATATTCAAAAATTCATGTAAATTATTCCTTGAGAGATTTGAAAATATTTTCAACAGATCCTTGTTCAGGGCGATGAAGACTATTATGATGGTAAATTTCAAGTCATTCCGAGATACTTTTTGTTTCTTTGAAGAAAGTCAGCTCACTGTCAAAGTGCATCAGGGCAAATGGATCATTTCATGATTTTCAAAAATTCATGAAAATTATTCCTTAAGAGATATGCAAATATTTTCAACTGATCCGTGTTCAGGGTGATGCCGACTATTATGATGGTGAATTTCAAGTCATTCCGAGATACTTTTTGTTTTTTTGAAGAAAGTCAGCTCACTGTCAAAGTGCATCAGGGCAAATGCATAATTTCATGATTTTCAAAAATTCATGTAAATTATTCCTTGAGAGATTTGAAAATATTTTCAACAGATCCTTGTTCAGGGCGATGAAGACTATTATGATGGTGAATTTCAAGTCATTCCGAGATACTTTTTGTTTTTTTGAAGAAACTCAGCTCACTGTCAAAGTGCATCAGGGCAAATGCATAATTTCATGATTTTCAAAAATTCATGAAAATTATTCCTTAAGAGATTTGCAAATATTTTCAACTGATCCTTGTTCAGGGCGATGCCGACTATTTTGAGGGTGAATTTCAAGTCATTCTGAGATACTTTTTGTTTTCGAGAAGAAACTCAGCTCACTGTCAAAGTGCATCAGGGCAAATGGATCATTTCATTATATTCAAAAATTCATGTAAATTATTCCTTGAGAGATTTGCAAATATTTTCAACAGATCCTTGTTCAGGGCGATTAAGACTATCACGATGGTAAATTTCAAGTCATTCTGAGATACTTTTTGTTTTTTTGAAGAAAGTCATTTCACTGTCAAAGTGCATCAGGGCAAATGGATAATTTCATGATTTTCAAAAATTCATTAAAATTATTCCTTAAGAGATTTGCAAATATTTTCAACTGATCCTTGTTCAGGGTGATGAAGACTATTTTGATGGTGAATTTCAAGTCATTCTGAGATACTTTTTGTTTTTGAGAAGAAAGTCAGTTCAACAACACAACAACACAACACAACAAACACATCAAAACAACAACACAACAACATGTGTTTATGCTAACCACGACGCCGCTGAGGGTAACACAACACAACAACCCAACAACACAACAACACACCAAACACAACAAACACAATATGTGTTTACTCTAACCCATGACGCTGCTGAGCTCTGGTGACCTTTGACCTTTGAGTCCACAGACCTTCTACAGTCAGGTGTCTTCTCCTGACCTTTGACCTTTGTGTCCACAGACCTTCTACGGTCAGGTGTCTTCTCCTGACCTTTGACCTTTGTGTCCACAGACCTTCTACAGTCAGGTGTCTTCTCCTGACCTTTGACCTTTGTGTCCACAGACCTTCTACAGTCAGGTGTCTTCTCCTGACCTTTGACCTTTGTGTCCACAGACCTTCTACAGTCAGGTGTCTTCTCCTGACCTTTGACCTTTGTGTCCACAGACCTTCTACAGTCAGGTGTCTTCTCCTCTGCTGAGGAAGATCACCACCATGTTCCCTGAGGACATGGTTTCAGACGTGACTCAGAACCACTTTGACAAATACTTCAGTGGATCTGAGCTGGTGGTCGCTGGGAAAGTCCGTTCATCTGAGGAGACCACGCTGACCTCCTTCACCACTGCATCTGCTGTGAGTTTATAATCTGATAATCTGATAATCTGACCTCCTTCACCACTGCATCTGCCGTGAGTTTATAATCTGATAATCTGACCTCCTTCACCACTGCATCTGCTGTGAGTTTATAACCTGATAATCTGATAATCTGACCTCCTTCACCACTGCATCTGCTGTGAGTTTATAATATGATAATCTGATAATCTGATAATCTGACCTCCATCACCACTGCATCTGCTGTGAGTTTATAATCTGATAATCTGATAATCTGATAATCTGATAATCTGATAATCTGACCTCCATCACCACTGCATCTGCTGTGAGTTTATAATCTGATATTCTGATAATCTGATAATCTGATAATCTGACCTCCATCACCACTGCATCTGCTGTGAGTTTAGATTATATAATCTTGTTTATTTCCTAAAAACACTGCTCACCCACTTCACTGAGGTGGATTGAGACTGTGTGTGTGTGTGTGTGCGCCCCCTGCAGGCCGGTCTGGACATCAGTCTTCACACAGAGACAGACATGGAGTCGCTGGACGCTGAGCTGATGAAACAGGAACACTCGTTCACAGGCTTCGCTCGACAGATGTGGTCGTACATCAAGATTAAACAGCTCATCTCTGAACGGTGAGAGATCTTCACACTGATTTACAAATCTGATTAGTTAAGTCTGAAAGTTAAGGTTAATAGTTAAGTTTCATCTGTGTGGTGCAGGTCTCTGGCTGTTTAATAGTTAAGTTAGTTGAGTTAACTTAGTTAAGTTTAATCTCTGTGGTGCAGGTCTCTGGCTCCCACAGCGATGAAGAAGAGGAAGATCACTCAGCAGATCATGGCTCTGGCTGTAGAACATCAGTTTGTGACTCCTCTGACGGCTCTGCTGGTGGAGAGTGAAGACGCCTCAGAGAGACTGTTGGCCGACGCCCCTAAAGACTCCAAACATGGCTGCTGCTCTGGTGCAGGTGATGATGATGATGATGATGATGTTGATGATGATGATGATGATGATGATGATGATGATGGAGATGATGATGATGATGATGAAGATGATGATGGTGATGGTGATGATGATGATGATGATGATGATGTAGATGAAGATGATGGAAACTCTCTCTTCTTCTTCTGGTCTCTCAGGAGTTGCAGGTCCAGGATCCAGTCTCCCAACTCCAGTGTCTCAGGTCTTTGGGATCCCACCCTGGGTGGTCCAGGTCTCTACCCCCGCCCCGAGTCAGGCTGTGGGTGCAAAGGACTGGGCTCTGCCCCCGAAGGTCAATTTAGGTACTGACACCACATTTTCTTCTCTGCTGCTGTAATCTGTGGTGAGCGTGTGATAATCTCAGTGTTTCTCCTGCAGTGGACAACGACCCTCACTTCATCGTCCATCTGCCCCAGGAGAACATGGACGTGTGCTTCAACATCGACTCTAAACCAGGTCACATCCTGAACCTGGTCTCAGACCCTGGAGCAGGTACTGTCCCAGAGAGACACTCACACACACTCTGATGTTAGACTGATGTTAATAATCTGGGATTATGTGTGTGTTGATGAAGGTGTGGTGGTCAACGGTCAGCTGATCAGCTCCAAGCAGATGAAGAAAGAGTCAACGCTCAGAACCTTCTTTGGAATCATCTCAGTTTCTTCTCAACGTGACGGAGTCAGCGTGACCATCAGCACTGAGGGCGTCACCGTTAGTATCCATGATGACCAAGACAATGGTCTCCATGACGACCACAGGAACTCTCACTCATTCACCTGGGAAGCAACGGCTCAACTCACCCACGACAGGTGACCTGTCCTCAGATGTCCTCACTGTCCTCACACACCTGTCCTTGTGTGTCCTCACACACCTGTCCTCACTGTCCTCACACACCTGTCCTCGTGTGTCCTCACACACCTGTCCTCACACACCTGTCCTCATGTCCTCACACACCTGTCCTCACACACCTGTCTTCGTGTGTCCTCACACACCTGTCCTTGTGTGTCCTCACACACCTGTCCTTGTGTGTCCTCACACACCTGTCCTCACACACCGGTCTTCGTGTGTCCTCACACACCTGTCCTCACTGTCCTCACACACCTGTCCTCATGTCCTCACACACCTGTCCTCATCTGTCCTCACACACCTGTCCTCATCTGTCCTCACACACCTGTCCTCATCTGTCCTCACACACCTGTTCTCAGATGTCCTCACTGTCCCCCTCGTGTGTCTCAGGGTGAGCGTGTCCATCGTGAAGAACTCTCGCGTCACCGTAACGATAAACGAGAACATCCAGGTGATGGCGCTGTTGCATCGCGTGTGGAAGAAACATCCGGTCAACGTTGACTTCCTGGGGATCTACGTCCCCAACGAGAACCAGTATTCTCCTCTGGTCCACGGACTCTTAGGTACGGGGTTTTCTCTTCAACGGCCACCAGGGGGCGACTGCACTTGTTCATATATGTGTTACATGCATACATACATACATATATATATATATATATATGTTTAAGAGTTTAAAAACACGTGTGATGTCACAGGTCAGTTTTCTCGAGAACCTGACGTCAGCATCTACGACGTCCATGAAGGAGCGGATCCTCAGAAGAAGGAGGCGACCATGGAGGTCAAGGGTCACAAGCTGCTGGTCACCAGGTACACACACACACACACACACACACACACACACACACACACACACACACACACACACACTCTCTGACCTTTGCTCATGTGTGTGTGTGTCAGAGGTTGGCAGAAGGACTACAGAGAGGACACGCAGCGCGGCGCTAACGTTTACTGCTGGTTCGTTCACAACAGTGGGCGGGGCTTCATTGACGGACACTTCAGCGACTACATTGTCCCGAGTCTCCACAGTTTCCTTCAGCTCTGAATGCGGCGATGTGTTCAAGTACACAGCGATGTGTTCAAGTACGCAGCGATGTGTTCAAGTACGCAGCGATGTGTTCAAGTACGCAGCGATGTGTTCAAGTACGCATCGATGTGTTCAAGTACGCAGCGATGTGTTCAAGTACACTCTGTAACTTTTGTATTTTTCAACCCCACCAGTCTTTCAATCATGAAATGTGCAGACAAATGAACAGCAGAGGGCGCCAACGCTGGCTTTATTTCAACAAAATTTACATTTTCAATCTGAACATTAACAAAAATAAAAAAAACTAATTCAACTCTTATGTTTGTGTCATGCCTCGCTGCAATGCATTGTGGGAAATGTACAAGATGTTTTCATAAAGCACTTTTCAAAAGATGCTTTGACATTCACTCATTCACTCACTCACTCATTCACACAATCATTCACTCACTGCCATCAGGACCAACATGGGGATAAATGTCTTGCCCATGGACACATCCAGGAATCAAACCCACAACCTTTGAGAAGAAAGACGACATGGACGTGTGGGCGGAGCCTCGTGTGGACATGTGGGCGGGGCCTGGTGTTTCAGGACAGTTTGGAGAAGTCCTCGTAAGTGACGTCCACTCGCTTCCCTCTGTGTTTGCCCTGAAGACACAGCAGAAATAATCTCAGTCAGATTAGATGTCCTGTCTCAGATTATAACAGATTAGAGCGTTTGTCTACTGACCGAGTCCAGAGTCAGCGTGGCAGAGAAGTTCTTCTCGTCGATTCCCTCCAGCAGAGCCTCGGTGTCTCTGTACGCTCCGTTCACGATCATCACCTTTTTACCTGCAGAGGAAGAACATGAGGATGATGATGATGATGATGATGTCACACTGATGATGTCACACTGATGATGTCACACTGATGAGGTCAGGTGGTCTACCTGGAGCAGGGATGACCGTCTCCACGTGGTTCTGGTCCAGTTTGAGTTTGTCTCCAGAGTCGATCATCTTCACCACCGCTCCATACCGGTCTCTGACCTCCTGAGGTCAACACATCGATCAGCTGTGAGTTACCACGGTTACAGGATGACTGGGTGTTACCACGGTTACAGACAGTGTAATCTAAACAGACAGCGTGGTTACCATGACGACGGCCTTCTTCTTGTGGTACTTCTCTCCCAGTCTCTTGGTGGTGACTTTAACCACGATGTTGGGCTGAAGCCAATAATCTGTCCTGAGAGACGACGACTGCTGCTGCTTCTTCTCCTCCATCTGAAGATAAACAAACACTCAGTTTAAACTAAACCTAACTCAACTTTAAACTAAACTAAACTTAACTCAAGTCTAAACTAAACTCAAGTCTCAGCTCAACCCTCTGGTTCACCTCGATGATTTCCTCCAGAGCAGATTTCCTCTTCTTCTCGTGTCGAGACGTTGAACTGGACGACGCGTCTTTCCTCTTCGTGGACGACGACGACGACGCTGCTGCCGCTCTGAGGGCGGAGCTACTGAGGGCGGAGCTACTGAGGAAAGACCACATGATTAAATCTGTTAAATAAACGTAGATCACGGTTCAGGAGAAAAACATGGACGCTTGTTTACCTGGACTTTGAAGGACCAGCGACAGAAGAAGAAGAACCGAGGCTGAAAGCAACTGGAAAAGAAAAGACGAGTGAAGGTGACGATGATGTAATATAGAAATATAGATAGTATAGAAGTATAGAAGATAAAAAAAGCACCTTTTTCCTCCTCACTCTCACGTTTGAGATCCGTATAAACACTTTCCTACAGAAGCAAAGACACGTGATTAAAACTCAGCTGTACTTTCATTGATCGATCGATTGATTGATTGATTGATTGATGGATTGATTGACAGCTCTGTCAGGACTCGCCTCCTCCGGCTCTTTTCCATCACGACCTCTGCGGACCTGCTCCTCGATGAACCTGGCGCTCCTCTCTTCGTCGTCCAGATCCTGCTTCTTCTTCCTGGCCTCCTCCTCTTGGCGGCGGATGGTCTCGGGGTCACGATCGATGTACTGGACGTACCAGCCTTTAGGCGTCTCGTCCACTTTGCACAGACCTGAGAGGAACCGCGGTGATGGTGAAACATCTGCTCTGGTTGCTACGGTAACACACGTTCACAACAGACGAAGGTGACCTCTGACCTTCTCTGCCGAGCCACTTGGTGAAGTCTGTGAGCGTCTCCCACTGAGTGGAGTTCATGTGCACGTGTTCACGGTGACTGATGTACTCGTTATACACGATGTTGTTGTGGACTCGCTTTGTGCCTGACGGGGAAAACAGAACGTACCATTATTGAAGAGAGGGACATCATCACGACTTTATTGTCTTTACGTAGAATCATCTCACACTCACCAAAACGTCTCCTGATCAGCTCCAGGAAATCACGCTTAAACTCACTGTTCACACACAGAGACAGGGATTAAAATCAGGGATTAAAACACGATGTCACAAGTTCTTCGTGTTTCACTGTGTTTGAAGTTCAGGAAAAAACTCACTCTGAGAAATAATCCATGAACTTATTTGGATCTTCTGAGGCCAAGAGCAGCTGCCGCTGATGAGACTCTGACATGCAGTGACACTTAAACCCGTTCTGTCAACAACAACAACACAAAGTTAGGGTCAACAAACACGCACGCACACACACGCGCGCACGCACACACACACACACACACACACACACACACACACACACACACACACACACACACACATACACACACATACACACATACACACATACACATACACACACACAGCAGAGTAACAGTGCGCTCCTCCTCACCTCATCCCGACATTGTTTCTGACACATCTGACAATACCATCGTAACTTCTGTAAACCTTTGGCTTTTATCCGGTTACCGATCGCTTTAGGGCTCAGAAAGTCCGCCTTCCCCATCGCGAACCGACAAAAACACGCAAAAACACGCAAAAACAACAGCTACGACGGGAAAAACGAGAGAAAAGTGGTGGAAGATTCGTCGAAACGACAACGTTTCCACACGACTGCTGCCGACACTTCCGCCAGCAAGGCTCAAATCTCGCGATAACAGCTGCTGCGTTCAGGGCCTACCCGAAAGCTCCGGAATAAAACATACACACATTTATGACCATTTTATATAAATAGATATTTTATTATAATATAAGTACATCAAAAAACTGATATATATGTACCGTTACTGATATGTACCGGTATATACGTTTTTAATCAACAAACGACGCGGTTTAATGGTTTGTAAAGACGTGACTTTGAGTCTTTCTTCTGTTATGACGACGTTTCTGCAGGTACATGAAGGCAGCAGTCGTCCATTTTGACTTTGAGCCCGTGCGCATGCGCAGTCGTGCGTGTCTGACCTTCACTGGACTGAACCATGTTCGCCCGGAGCAGCGCGTTGGTTTTCTCTCCACAATGGTAACGTTTAAACATTAACGTTCTTACACAGCTTCATTTAAACGTCGTGATATCTGTGTTTTCTCACTGCAGTTAAGCTAACGCACAGTTTCCGCTTTGTAACGCGCTGTTTGATAAAGCAAGGACGAGCTAACGAGGCCGCGGCTAAATGAATGGACCAGCAGCTAACGCTAGCTGCGCTTCTTGGTGACTAATGCTAGCTGAGCTGGAGTTGTCTCTTTTAGGAGAAGATAATAATAATAACGTTTTCACAGTTTAAACTTTGACTTGATTCATAGTTTTTTCTGACACGCGTTTGTTGGAACCGCAGTGCTAGCTTCGAGCTAACTGTCAGTACAGTGCTAACGGATGCTAACTCTTCTGCGTTAGCTTTTTCCACGTAGATGAACGAGGACGTGTGTTAATGTAAATGTCATGTGTTTTTATAAAGTTTCATGTTGTGAATATTCGTACTGACATTGTTGTGTGTGTGTGTGTGTGTGTGTGTGTGTGTGTGTGTGTGTGTGTGTGTGTGTGTGTGTGTGTGTGTCCACAGTGGACAGGTCAGGACCATGGTTACCCTGAAGGACAGTAAGTACACAACACACTACACTTCATACACAAATGAAGCTTTATGTTCAGATTAATACATGTAATCTGTAATCTACCTGTTCTGTTTAAAGGTTTAATTAAATCCATACATTTAAATCCTCATGGTATAATATGTCATAGAGTCTATTTGATGCATAAGTAATCTGATTTTATATTGGATTATAAATTAAATCTGTGGTTTCATCAAACTTTGTTGTCTTATTTTTTTCAGTGTAAAGAGGAAATAAAATGATTTAAAAGTAGTTTTATTCTTTCTGGTGTTGAGAGAAAAACTCTCCGATTATTCTGCAAAATCAATGTGAATTTAATCTGTTGTCTCTGTAAATAAATGAAAGCTGCTTTTAGGTAAAACAATAAAACTGTTTATTGATCAGTGATAAAAGTTAACATAAATTAACATAAATTCACCTTCTATGATCAAATCAGAGTTTTATTTTGTTGTTTTTCTTCAGTCACCATTCGGTTAAAGTCCATCAAAAACATCCAGAAAATCACAAAGTCCATGAAGATGGTGGCGGCTGCTAAGTACGCTCGTGCTGAGAGGCAGCTGAAGCCGGCCCGTATCTATGGCAACGGTGCTCTGGGTACGTAATCCCTCCATCTCATGCAGATTTATCAATCAATTCATCCTGGTTCTCAACAGTCTTTGATATAATCCGGGTGGTTCCTGTGTTTGATATAATCTTTGTGGTTCCTATGTTTGATATAATCTGTGTGGTTCCTGTGTTTGACATAATCCCTGTTTGTCCCTCAGCTCTCTATGAGAAGGCTGAGATTAAAGCTCCAGAGGACAAAGCCTCCAAACACCTGATTGTGGGCGTGACCTCTGACCGTGGACTCTGCGGCGCCATCCACTCCGGCGTGGCCAAGACCATCAAGAACGAGATCGCTAATCTGACCGGTGCTGGCAAAGAGGTGATGGTGGTCAATGTGGGCGATAAGCTGAGAGGCCTGCTGTACAGGTACACAACATGACACACACAGATTACAACGGGATTATTGTGTGTGTTTGTTCACCACAGTTGTTGTCAGTGAAGGTGTTTCTTGGGTGTGTGTTTGTGTGTTGATCACAGTTGTTGACAGTGTTTTGTTGTCCTCAGAACTCACGGTAAACACATCATGTTAAACTGTAAAGAAGTGGGTCGTAAACCTCCGACCTTCACCGACGCCTCCATCGTCGCCTCAGAGCTCCTGAACTCTGGATATGAGTTTGACCAAGGCTCCATCGTCTTCAACAGATTCAGGCACCAGGCTCCTCCTCCTCATTAATATTCATAATAATAACAATAATAAAGATAAAGTGTGACGGTGTTGTTTCTGTGCTGCAGGTCCGTTATCTCGTACAAGGCCGACAAGAAGCCGGTGTTCTCCAACGATGTTGTTGCTAACTCAGGTAGAGAACGTTGTTTTTAACGTTCATTCATTCATTCATTCATTCATTCATTCATTTATTCATTCATTTGCGTGTGTGTGTGTGTGTGCAGAGACCATGGGTGTCTACGATGACATCGATGCAGATGTTCTGAGGAACTATCAGGAGTTTGCTCTGGTCAACATCCTCTTCTTGGCTATGAGAGAATCTTCTGCCAGTGAGCAAAGCGCCAGGATGACGGCCATGGACAGTGCCAGCAAGAACGCCTGTAAGACTCTTTGTCTCTAAGTTAAACTAATCTAGATTAAACTAATCTAGATTATAGTGAGTCAGCAGAAACCACAACATGTTCACCTTAAAGAAGCTAAAAAATGACAGAAACCAGAAAACGTTCGCCTTCATTTGACTGTAAAAGAATCTTCTCCACTGTTTTGATGATAAATGTTTATGTTTTGACATGTGATTGATGGACTGCTCCTCCTCCTCCTCCTCCTCCTCCTCCTCCTCTTCCTCCTCCTCCTCCTTCTCCTTCTCCTCAGCTGAGATGATTGACAAACTCACTCTGACCTTCAACCGAACCAGACAGGCCGTCATCACCAAGGAGCTCATTGAGATCATTTCTGGAGCTGCTGCTCTGTAAGTCTGCTCTTTATCTTCATTCACTCATTCATTCATTCATTCATTCACTCAGACTCTTCTCTTCATCATGTTTTGAACCTTCTCATCTTCTTCTTCTTATTCTTCTTTAAAACGTTGCTCCTCAAACACAAATGTTTTCTGACTCATTTTCCTCTTCGACCTTGTGCTGAACTCAGGACCTGAGGTAAAGGAGTGCTGCAGGGTTAGGATTGATAGAAGAGACACCATCACAGTAGATGTTAGTGAAGAGACACCATCACAGTAGATGTTAGTGAAGAGACACCATCACAGTAGATGTTAGTGAAGAGACACCATCACAGTAGATGTTAGTGAAGAGACACCATCACAGTAGATGTTAGTGAAGAGACACCATCACAGTAGATGTTAGTGAAGAGACACCATCACAGATGTCAGAGAAGAGACACCATCACAGTAGATGTTATAGAAGAGACACCATCACAGTAGATGTTAGTGAAGAGACACCATCACAGTAGATGTTAGTGAAGAGACACCATCACAGTAGATGTTAGTGAAGAGACACCATCACAGTAGATGTTAGTGAAGAGACACCATCACAGTAGATGTTAGTGAAGAGACACCATCACAGTAGATGTTAGTGAAGAGACACCATCACAGATGTCAGAGAAGAGACACCATCACAGTAGATGTTATAGAAGAGACACCATCACAGTAGATGTTAGTGAAGAGACACCATCACAGTAGATGTTAGTGAAGAGACACCATCACAGTAGATGTTAGTGAAGAGACACCATCACAGTAGATGTTAGTGAAGAGACACCATCACAGTAGATGTTAGTGAAGAGACACCATCACAGTAGATGTTAGAGAAGAGACACCATCACAGTAGATGTTAGAGACACCATCACAGTAGATGTTAGAGAAGAGACACCATCACAGTAGATGTTAGAGACACCATCACAGTAGATGTTAGAGACACCCTCACAGTAGATGTTAGACACCCTCACAGTAGATGTTAGTGAAGAGACACCATCACAGTAGATGTTAGAGACACCATCACAGTAGATGTTAGTGAAGAGACACCATCACAGATGTCAGAGAAGAGACACCATCACAGTATATGTTATAGAAGAGACACCATCACAGTAGATGTTAGTGAAGAGACACCATCACAGTAGATGTTAGTGAAGAGACACCATCACAGTAGATGTTAGAGACACCATCACAGTAGATGTTAGAGACACCATCACAGTAGATGTTAGAGACACCATCACAGTAGATGTTAGTGAAGAGACACCATCACAGTAGATGTTAGAGAAGAGACACCATCACAGTAGATGTTAGAGACACCATCACAGTAGATGTTAGAGACACCCTCACAGTAGATGTTAGAGAAGAGACACCATCACAGTAGATGTTAGTGAAGAGACACCATCACAGTAGATGTTAGTGAAGAGACACCATCACAGTAGATGTTAGTGAAGAGACACCATCACAGATGTTAGAGAAGAGACACCATCACAGATGTTAGAGAAGAGACACCATCACAGTAGATGTTAGAGACACCATCACAGATGTTAGAGAAGAGACACCATCACAGTAGATGTTAGTGAAGAGACACCATCACAGTAGATGTTAGTGAAGAGACACCATCACAGTAGATGTTAGAGAAGAGACACCATCACAGTAGATCCAGAATGTCCAGATTGAACCTTTAGATTCCACTTGTCTCTCTTTAATCCGTGTCTTTCTTTCTTTTCTTTTGCAGATAAACATCTGACCTCACCGACGCTCTTCTGAGGTCTACAGTCTTCTGTGGTCTACAGTCTTCTGTGGTCTACAGTCTTCTGAGGTCTACAGTCTTCTGTTTGTAAAATATATGGAGAAAATAAAGATAATGAACAGAATCTTGTTTCTGTTTCTGTTTCCTGTCAAATAAACGTTCAACACTGAGACAAAAACTCACCTTTCTTTATTTGTGATAAACACACATTTTATTTCAATTAATCTGTGACAATAATCCAGGTTATGAAGATCATGTTGTTAGTGCAGAGGAAAAGATGAATGTTTAAAACATCACGACTCACGACACGACTGTTATTTTATATATATATATATATATATATATATATATATATAATCTGTATAATAGTCTGTATAATCTACTCTGGTTAAGACTCGGATGTTCCAGAATAATCCGTTTATTAATCACAGCTACATTCTCTGGAATTTGAATTTGAATCTGACTTAATTCTGTTATGAGAATAAAGAGAATAAATGAGTTTGATCTGATTTTTAGTTTAATTTTAATATCTCACACACACACACACACACAGAGGCTGGAGCAGTTGACCTTTGACCTCACACTGAGTCACTTCTCTTTATTTTAAACTTGTGTAACAGTTTATTTCCCTCGTCCTGCAGTTCATAAAGTGTCCACCAGGTGGAGCTGTGCGATAAGAAATGAGACGATTCTTCATCAACGACGAAGACAACGTGTTCAAAGGTAAAGACTCACACACTCATCATCTGTATGATGACGTCGTTCATTTGTGGTCACGTGATGACGTCATCAACATCTCATCTGAGGCTGTGTGTGTGTGTGTGTTTGTCATTATTTACTCCACATGTAAAACTTTTTACTTTAGACTTAAGTCAGTGACACAAAGTGACCACACGAGGCAGCAGAGGACCAGCAGCTCGTGTGTCTTTGGTGTGGCAGAGTGAGTCACCTCACTAACAGGAGTAAAACGATGACAGAAGCAGGAAACTGTGGAGGCAGAGATTTGTCTCTTCACCTGGGACAGCGCCACCATCAGGTACAGCATGGTATTACACTGGACTCTGCTCATCTGTCAGATCATCACAGGATGACAGACACTCACTCCTCCTCCTCTTTCACCTCCTCCTCTTTCTCCTCCTTCTTGCCTTTGGTGTTTTCTGAATGAGGCGTTTCACACGCTGTGTGTGTGAGTGACATGAACCCTGAAGCATTATCTCTTCCTCTTATCTCCTCCTCCTCCTCTTTTCTCCTCCTCTTATCTCCTCCTCCTCCTCCTCTTTTCTCCTCCTCTTATCTCCTCCTCCTCCTCCTCTTATCTCGTCCTCCTCTTTGCTCCTCCTCCTCCTCTAACACAAAGCTCTCTGCTCTGTGGACTTTTCTGACTATTTATGTTGGACAAGGTCAGGATGGTTTAAAGCTCTCAGCCTCTGCAGATGAGATAGAGGGAGAAACCATCGATTCCTCCGCCACGCAGATTTATCCTCCTCCTCCTCCTCCTCCTCCTCCTCCTCCTCTGAAGCTGAGTGGAGCTCATCAGTCTCTTTAATATCCTGAGCATTTAAACTTTAAACTGCCCACTTTTCTCCTGATCCAAACCAGACAAAGATCAACATCAATCTGAGGACGAGTGAGAGACGATGGACGTCTGTGAGACATGATGGACGTCTGTGAGACATGATGGACGTCTGAGAAGACGTCTGTGAAGACATGATGGACGTCTGTGAGACATGATGGACGTCTGTGAGACATGATGGACGTCTGTGAGACATGATGGACGTCTGAGAAGACGTCTGTGAAGACATGATGGACGTCTGAGAAGACGTCTGTGAAGACATGATGGACGTCTGTGAAGACATGATGGACGTCTGTGAAGACATGATGGACGTCTGTGAGACACGATGGACGTCTGTGAGACATGATGGACGTCTGAGAAGACGTCTGTGAGACACGATGGACGTCTGAGAGACACTTTGTCTCCAACCAGTGATTGACACTTGTGAACGTGTGAATGTTCTCAGTGACATCATCACGTCACATGATCACGTCTTTATCTCAGTGTTAAAGTGAAGCTCATCACTCACTCTCCCACACCAAAGTCCACAGAGAAACACAGGAGCTGCTGGTCCTCTGCTGCCTCCTGTGGTCACTGTGTGTCACTGTGTCTGTGTGTGAGTGTGTGTGTGTGTGTGTGTGTGCATGCGTGTGTGTGTTCTATGAAAACAGCAGATAACAGAACACGATGATGAAATGTGAAGCAACACATGAAGCAGCTTAAAGATCTGATAAAAGACTAACAATATGTACTGTACACACACACACACGCACGCACGCACGCACGCACACACACACACACACACACACACACACATACACACACACACAGGTGCAACAGAGAGAACATTTTGTTTCCTTTTATTGTGAAATGCTGAACAATGTCGCCCCCTGCTGTAGAGAGTGATGAACAGACAGCAGCTTCACTGTGTTCACATTTTTGTTATTGTGATAAATCAACGTGTTAACTTAGATTGTTAACACTCAGACTTAAACCAGACTTAAACCAGTTAAACCAGAGTTAAACCACAGACTTAATCCACAGACTTAAACCAGAGTTAAAAAACAAAGTGTGTAACAGTTAAAGTTAGTGTGACTCACTCTCAGCTCCCATGATCCTTTGCTCCTCAGGAGTGCGTGGGCGCATAACGACCTGTGATTTTAGAGGAAACAGATGTAAATGAGCTCATTATGTGTCTCATTATGTGTCGCCGTGGTGACCAGAGTATGATTATAGCCCACAATAACCTGTGTGTGTGTGTGTGTGTGGAGACCACGTCCATCTGAGAGAGAGCTTCTTATACGTTTGTTATAGTTTATATTTGTTATATATACATTTATATTTGTTATATATACATTTATATTTTTTATATATATATTTATATTTGTTACAAATATATTTATATTTGTTTCATATATATTATATTGAGTCACTGTAGATTCACACTGACTCATGTTAACATCTCATTAACTTTAGTGTGAATGACTCAGTGTTTGTGTTCACAGTTTGACCTGAGTTCTTACCTGCTGCTCTTAACCCCGCCCCCTCCACACTGACCCCGCCCCCTCACTGGCCCCGCCCCTCCCTCTCTTTCCGTTTGCACTGAGCCGTTACATTTTCTCAGGAGAACTCAGACTGATGGCGCCGCACTGTAACACACACACACACACACACACACACACACACACACGTTGTTTCATTATTGTTTCTCATAAACATTCATAAACCTTCACATTTAATTGTAGAAACAAATATTTTCAAAGAAATAAACATATTTTAAACATTTTAAATGTTGTTTAATCAAAGTTTTATTTGTTTAACCCTAACTCTGAATAACAGCATACATGATCTCATCTGTGTGTGTGTGTGTGTGTGTGTGTGTGTGTGTTACAGCCCAAACAGTGACCTCTGGATGACATCTGTGTGACCTCTGGATGACCTCTGGTAAGAAAACAGCTTCTCTTCACTAAAATGTTTTTATAATTTCAGTTTATTTAACTTTTGACAAGAAGTTAATAATCTGGTGTTTGGATTATTATTCCAGATTACTGTGAAGCTGTAGTCTCTCTCTCTCGCTCTCTCTCTCTCAGACACTTTTTCAGAGCTAAGATCATGTTATTACACGTTATTACATGTTATTACATATTATATTATATTACATATAATAAGTGTTTTAAACTTCACAGTAAATACATACGGTTTATTTACTCGGGATTTAGTGACATCTACAGGTGAAGCCTGATATTACAGCAGCAGTCAAGTGTGTTTTAATCAGCTCATAAAACATTATTATTATAAGGAGGAGCAGGAGGAGCAGGAGGAGGAGGAACAGGAGGAGGAGGAGCAGGAGGAGAAGGAGGAGGAGGAGGAGCAGGAGGAGGAGGAGCAGGAGGAGCAGCAGGAGGAGGAGGAGCAGAAGGAGGAGCAGGAGGTGGAGGAGCAGGAGGAGGAGGAGGAGCAGGAGCAGGAGGAGCAGGAGGAGGAGGAGGAGCTTAAGCTAAAGCTCTGTTACGCTGTTTTTACGCTGTGTTAAAGTGTGAGATGGTGACACACACACTGAGTCTACGAGGTCTGCGTCACATGATCACGTTAAACTCACTCTCTCACACCAAAGTCCACTGCTGCCTCCTGTGGTCACTCTGTGTCACTGCGCTGTCAATCAAACACTGAAGAGACAAAAGAAGACGTTTGAACTGAGTGATGGAGGCAGCTGTGTGTGTGTGTGTGTGTGAGATAGGGTGTGTGTGTGTCACTGTGTGTGTGTGTGTGTGTGTGTGTGAGATAGGGTGTGTGTGTCACTGTGTGTGTGTGTGTGTGTGTGGGTCAGTCACGCTCTGCTCCTGAAAGCATCAACGTTTCCTCACAATGACACACTGTACCTGTGATGATGATGGTGTGTGTGTGTGTGTGTGTGTGTGTGTGTGTGTGTGTGTTTATTGTTGACTGAACTCCGGGTGGCGCCAGTTGTTTTGATGGCGGCGGCTGTGGTTTTGTAAGTCGTGTTTATCAGGAGTCTGATCACTTTACAGTGAGGGAGGAGGAGGAGGAGGAGGAAGAGGAGAAGTGAGTCAAAACTGTGATGTGGGTGTTTGTACATGTTCATGTCTGACTCTTTTCCTCTTTCCTCTCCATCAGTCTCCAGCTGAGTCATTGTCTGACGCTGCAGGGAGGGAGGTCCACAAGGAGGTCCACCAGGAGGTCCACCAGGTCCACGGAGGAGGTCCACCAGGTCCACCAGGAGGTCCACCAGGAGGTCCACCAGGTCCACGGAGGAGGTCCACCAGGAGGTCCACCAGACTCACTAAACACATCTTTTCTATCAAACACTTCGACTCCACTCATGACTTCATAGCTCCTCCTCAAAGTGGGCGGAGTCACCATAGCACGGCTGCATGAAGCTGTGGTGGTTATACAAATATATATATACATACCTATATGTATGTACTGTATATACAGTACTGTATATATATACAGTACTGTATATATACTGTATATTTCATTCTCTCTCTCTCTCAGAGTTCCCAGGCTGATTATGGAATCTCGGGAAGGCCGAGGAGTCAGAGGAGGAGGAGGAGGAGGAGGAGTCAGAGGAGGAGGAGAACAGAGGAGAACAGAGGAGAACAGAGGAGAACAGAGGAGGTGATGGTGAGTAAATCAGAGTTTATCTGAGGTCATTCATCAGAACGTATCATATTTCAGGACAATTATTCAGATTTTCACTGACTCCTCCCCCTGACTGAAGTTTCATTGACTCCTCCCCTGACTCCTCCCCCTGACTGAAGTTTCACTGACTCCTCCCCCTGACCTTCAGTCAACAGTTGTGTGAGTGTGTGACTGTGTGTATATACATATATATATATACATATGTGTGTGTGTATATGCGTATGTGTGTGTGTATGTGTATATATGTGTATGTATATGTGTGTGTGTGTGTGTATATGTATATATGCGTATGGTATGTGTGAGTATATGTATATATACATATTTGTGTGTATATATATGTATGTGTGTGTGTAAATGTAAATGCAGTGTGTGTGTGTGTATATGCATATATGTGTGTGTGTGTATGTGTGAGTATATGTACGTGTGTGTAATGAAATGCAAATGCAGTGTGTGTGTGTGTGTGTGTGTGAGTGAACAAATGAAATGTCAGGACATAAAACATGTGACTTCCTCGTCGCCTGCAGAACGATGACAAATCCATATTGTGCGTTAAATAAAAGTCGTAATCACAGCAGAACAAAGACACATGATTAACGATAGCAATTTATCCTGCGCGGCGGCCGGCGAGGAAACGGCGAGCGGAGGAGCACAGAGACATCACGGTTATCATAATTCATATCGTAAATAACGGGGCCAGCCAATCACAAGGAGGCGCCGATGTCATCCCAAATAACCTTTGATAACAATTACCAGAGGAGGCAGAACAAACCCTGGAGTCACAATGTTATCTTCATCCTCTGTGTGTACAATACTACACTATTACCATATAGATTAGACTATTTATAATGTGTGTGTCAGCGCAGTCCAACCTCTGTGTGTGTGTCTGTGAGTGTGAGTGTGTGTGGGTCCAGGTGTGTGTGTGTGTGTGTGTGTGTGTGTGTGTGTGTGTGGAGCTGTCGTAGGGAGGAGATTATAACTTCTCTCTTTATGACGACTTGAATCACCTCAGTATCACACAGCAACACATTGGCAAGAGATGGTCACACACACAATGGACTCACTACACTGTGTGTGTGTGTGTGTTTGAGTGTATATATGTGTGTGTGTCTGTATATATGTGTGAGTGTATGTGTGTGTGTGAATGTGTGAGTGAGTGTATATATGTGTGTGTGTGTGTGTATATGTGTGTGTCTGTGTGAGTGTATATATGTGTGTGTCTGTGTGTATATATGTGTGTGTGTCTGTATATAAGTGTGTGTGTTTGTGTGAGTGTATATATGTGTGTGTCTGTGTGTATATATGTGTGTGTGTCTGTATATATGTGTGTGTGTTTGTGTGAGTGTATATATGTGTCTGTGTCTCCGCCCACTGTCTCAGCTTTATCGTATTAGCATCACTTATGCTAATTCTGACATGCTAATAACTTGAGTTGTTAAAGCTCCTATAGAACAGAAGTTAATGTTGTTTGTTAGTGTGTATCTGTGTCATTACCTTGTTTATCAATCCCTGAAGGTTCTAAACAAACGCTGTGTTTTATTGTAATCTCAGGCTCAGTGAGATCTCTGAAAAAACCTGGTCCCGTTACATAAACATCGGTTCTCCTGAACAGCAGATCCTCCTGCGTTGTTGAGGTGTTTGACGAGCGACAGTCTCTTCTGACTCTGGGTCAAAGGTCGTCAAAGTCGTGAAGAAGCTAATTTTAAACACTGTTAAAACAATGTTTTGATAATGAGGAGCAGTGCATCCACCGCTCCAGAGGGGGGAGCTGTGCTTCAGAGAGCTGGTGCTGAACAGTACTGACCAATCACAAGCCTCTGTCTTCTGGGTCAGAGTTCACTCTGAAACATCGCAGCTGATGAACAGGGTCAGAAAAGAGGATTTCTATCGGCTCGTTTACAGCAACTAGGAGGTTTTTGAGCATAAAAACAAGTTAATGTATGTAAGTAGACCTCCATAACTAACATATAATATATATAATATATGTTATACACATATATGTGTAACAGGACCACTCTATGGGAGCTTTAAAAATCCTGCTTCTGTTTACGTCTGATAACGATTTAAACTTGTTAAACCAAGGTTTATTACACTAAGTCTTTGGTTAAGAGGCTAGCAGAGGCTAACAGAGGCTAGCAGAGGCTAACAGAGGAGGAGGAGAGAGGAAGAGCTTGACCTTGTTTTCAACTTCACTGATGATGATGTTTTCTCCTCCTCTTCCTCCTCTTCTCCTCCTCTTCTCCTCTTCTTCTCCTCTTCTTCTCCTCCTCTTCTCCTCTTCTCTCGACTCATTCTTCTTCACCATTTCTCATCTTCTCTCTCAGATTGAATTCTCTTCTCGTTCTAAATCTCTTCATCACTTTAATTTTTTGCTAGGCTGCTTCATCGCTGTCCTGGGAAAGAGAAAAGAGGAGGAGGAGGAGGATGAGGAGGTAAAACTGATGGTGAGCAGAGGGAGAGGAGGAGGAGGAGGTAAAGCTGATGGTGAGCAGAGGGAGAGGAGGAGGAGGAGGAGGAGGAGGTAAAGCTGATGGAGGACAGAGTGAGGCTTTATCAGCTGAGGTGTGAGGCTGTGACTCTGCTCAATCCAGAGAGATTAGAGGTGGAAAAGCAGCAGTGAAGGGATTACACACACACACACACACACACACACACACACACACACACACACACACACACACACACACACACACACACACACACACACAGTATTAGTTCAGGTGAAAAGTCTTTTGCTTTTACATAAAAGTGGACAAATCCACACAATGATTTTCCTGCTCAACAACAATGAGCTCCTCTATCTGTGGACCTCACCTCCTCCTCCTCCTCCTCCTCTATCTGTGCTCCTCTATGTGAGGACATGTGAAGACGTGAAGACATGAAGACATGTGAAGACATGAAGACATGTGAAGACGTGTGAAGACGTGAGGACATGTGAAGACGTGAAGACATGTGAGGACATGTGAAGACATGTGAAGACGTGTGAAGACGTGAGGACATGTGAAGACGTGAAGACATGTGAGGACATGTGAAGACATGTGAAGACGTGTGAAGACGTGAGGACATGTGAAGACATGTGAGGACATATGAAGACGTGAGGACATGTGAAGACGTGAGGACATGTGAAGACGTGAAGACATGTGAAGACATGTGAAGACATGTGAGGACATGTGAGGACATGTGAAGACACTTCACTTCCTCTGGGACTTTTATCTCCATCAGTGAACGATGAGCATCTTTATCTTCCACCTCTCGTGCTCCATGAGCTCGGCTAACAATGCTAACAATGCTAACAATGGAGCTTACATTACATTACATTACACACTCACTCTGTATTCACGCCCCTCCCCCAGCCCCGCCCCCCTCCCCAGCCCCGCCCCCTCACCATTATTGGCAGAACAAACCTTGAAAGAGGAAGTGTTATCTGTGACACCTTTAATCAGTCTGTCGTCACTCTGTAACTGTTTAAATAAAGATTTTCAACATCATGATACGGAGCAGGTTAAGTGGGAGGAGCATGTTTCAGATGGTGCTGTGGCGCTCAAACACTTAGCTGTGATTAGCATAAGCTGATAGCGCTATCAGGAGCGTGCCATTGTGGTGACCCCCCCCCCCCCCCCCACACACCTCCTCCTCCTCCTCCTCCTCCCTGGGAGAAGGTCTTATCTGTGATGTCCAGCTCCTCTGCTCCTCTGCTCCTCAGCTCCTCAGCTCCTCAGCTCCTCCCTCCTGGGGAGAAGATGTAGGGAGTCAGCAGAGGAGAAGAAGAAGAGGGGGAGGGGCTAATCTTCTGTGTCTTTGGACGTGTCCTCTAATGTCTTCATGGCCTTTAAATCACAATCAACTTCACATCTAAACACATTCGTCTGTAGTTTACTGTAGTTCACTGTAGTTTCAAAGTAGTTCACTGTAGTTTCAAAGTAGTTCATTGTAGTTTCAAAGTAGTTTCACTGTGGTTCAAGTGTAGTTCACTGTCGTTTACTGTAGTTCACTGTAGTTTCAAAGTAGTTCAAGTGTAGTTTACTGTAGTTCACTGTAGTTCGCTGTAGTTTCACTGTAGTTCAAGTGTAGTTCACTGTAGTTCACTGTCGTTTACTGTAGTTTCAAAGTAGTTCAAGTGTAGTTTACTGTAGTTTCACTGTAGTTCACTTTCACATTCTTCAAGCTAAGCACTTTCCATACATGTTCAGAGCTTAGCTTAGCATCGACGCAGCACTATTCATATCAGTTTATGCTATTATGATGCAAATGATACACACACACACACACACACACACACACACACACACACACACACACACACACACACACACACACACACACACACAGCTGATTGGATCACAGATCACATGTTGACTTTATCTCTTTGAGAAAAGCTCCGTCACAGTCAGTGAAGAAACCTTTGATTCTCTTTGTGTTTCTCTGTTCTTCTGGAGACACACACACACACACACACACACACACACACACACACACACACACACACACACACACACACACACACACACACACACACACACACGCTCTTTATGTGTTTATGCTAATACGCTACGGCTAATACCGTCTCACACTGTTTGTTTCTGAAAATGATGCAACAACCTGCCAGACATCTATGTTTCTGCTGAGCTTCACCTTTGTGTGTTTGTGTGTGTGTCTCTGTGTGTGTGAGAGTGTGTGTGTGTGTGTGTGTGAGAGTGAGAGAGTGTGTGTGTGTGTGTGTGTGTGAGTGAGAGAGTGAGAGTGTGTGTGTGTGTGTGTGTGTGTAAAATGCACAAAGGTTTTGTCACAAATGCATCGATGACAATAAAAACAAAAACATTCAAGAGAGAAAAGATTGTGTTTCTGTGTTAAACAATTAGTGCTGCAGCTTTAGAGGAGATCAGGACACACACACACACACACACACACACACACACACACACACACACACACACACACACACACACACACACACACACACACACACACACACACACACACACACACACACACGAAGACATGTTTCTCATTGTTTGTCCCTCACAGATGAAAGCTAAAGCTGAAGCTAAAGCTAAAGCTAAGCTAAAGCTGTCTGTGGAGACACCAGCGTTGGCCCCGCCCTCTGACCTCCACTTTAATGAGGTCACAGGGTCTCCTCAGAAGCCCCGCCCACTTACCCAGCATAAGTGAGTAATTGTTGATGATGTTGTTTATCATGTTGTTCTTGTCTGTCACTCAAATCTAAATAATCTCATTATATAATCTGATGATTTAATCAGATTATATAATGAGATTATATAATCTGATGATTTACTGGTTAATGTTCCGTGAATTATGATTATGAATTATCAAAGATTTAATGGTGACTTTTTAGAAATAATCCCCATAATCTTTGACGTTTTCTAATCTCTAATCTACGACACTTTAGTTTGACAACAGGAAGCAGAATTAAAGTCTTAATCCTGGGAATATTAAAGGACAACAGGAGGCGCTGTTTCTCTCTCTCTCCGTCTCTTATTTAAATAATAATAATAATCCTGCTGCTGATGTTCTTACTGATGTTTCTGCTGATGTTTCTGCTGATGTTTCTGCAGATGTTTCTGCTGATGTTTCTGCAGATGTTCCTGCTGATGTTTCTGCTGATGTTTCTGCTGATGTTTCTGCAGATGTTCCTGCTGATGTACCTGCTGATGTTTCTGCAGATGTACCTGCAGATGTACCTGCTGATGTTCCTGCTGATGTACCTGCAGATGTACCTGCAGATGTTCCTGCTGATGTTTCTGCTGATGTACCTGCTGATGTTTCTGCTGATGTTTCTGCAGATGTTCCTGCTGATGTTTCTGCTGATGTTTCTGCAGATGTTCCTGCTGATGTTTCTGCTGATGTACCTGCTGATGTTCCTGCTGATGTACCTGCAGATGTACCTGCAGATGTTCCTGCAGATGTTCCTGCTGATGTTCCTGCTGATGTTCCTGCTGATGTTCCTGCTGATGTACCTGCTGATGTTCCTGCTGATGTTCCTGCTGATGTTTCTGCTGATGTTTCTGCAGATGTTCCTGCAGATGTTCCTGCTGATGTTCCTGCTGATGTTCCTGCTGATGTACCTGCTGATGTACCTGCAGATGTTTCTGCTGATGTTTCTGCTGATGTTTCTGCTGATGTTTCTGCAGATGTTCCTGCAGATGTTCCTGCTGATGTTCCTGCTGATGTTCCTGCTGATGTTCCTGCTGATGTTCCTGCAGATGTTTCTGCTGATGTTTCTGCTGATGTTTCTGCTGATGTTTCTGCAGATGTACCTGCTGATGTTCCTGCTGATGTTTCTGCTGATGTTTCTGCTGATGTTTCTGCAGATGTTCCTGCAGATGTTCCTGCTGATGTTCCTGCTGATGTTCCTGCTGATGTACCTGCTGATGTACCTGCTGATGTTCCTGCTGATGTTCCTGCTGATGTTCCTGCTGATGTTTCTGCAGATGTTCCTGCTGATGTTCCTGCTGATGTTTCTGCTGATGTACCTGCTGATGTTTCTGCTGATGTTTCTGCAGATGTTCCTGCTGATGTTTCTGCTGATGTTTCTGCAGATGTTCCTGCTGATGTTTCTGCTGATGTACCTGCTGATGTTCCTGCTGATGTACCTGCAGATGTACCTGCAGATGTTCCTGCAGATGTTCCTGCTGATGTTCCTGCTGATGTTCCTGCTGATGTACCTGCTGATGTACCTGCTGATGTTTCTGCTGATGTTTCTGCTGATGTTTCTGCAGATGTTCCTGCTGATGTTTCTGCAGATGTTCCTGCTGATGTTCCTGCTGATGTTTCTGCTGATGTACCTGCTGATGTTTCTGCTGATGTTTCTGCAGATGTTCCTGCTGATGTTTCTGCTGATGTTTCTGCAGATGTTCCTGCTGATGTTTCTGCTGATGTACCTGCTGATGTTCCTGCTGATGTACCTGCAGATGTACCTGCAGATGTTCCTGCAGATGTTCCTGCTGATGTTCCTGCTGATGTTCCTGCTGATGTACCTGCTGATGTTTCTGCTGATGTTCCTGCTGATGTTTCTGCTGATGTACCTGCTGATGTTCCTGCTGATGTTTCTGCTGATGTACCTGCAGATGTTCCTGCTGATGTTTCTGCTGATGTTCCTGCAGATGTTCCTGCTGATGTTTCTGCTGATGTTCCTGCTGATGTTCCTGCTGATGTTTCTGCTGCTGAAGACATTGAGCTAACGTTGTCACAGGGTAAGGGTGAAAATGTAGAGACAACACTGGAGACATTCACACACACACACACACACACACACACACACACACACACACACACACACACACACACACACACACACACACACACACACACACACACACACACACACACACACACTTCCTGCTTTAATCCCTGAATAATTCCATGTATTTGAGATTATTTCTGTTGAGAAAAACACACTTTTTTTCTGTCAAAGTTTCAAAATAAATCAAATTCAAATTAGAAAATTTAAGTTTGAGTGATTTTTATAAACTAAATAATAAACTAATAAATGTCACTGACTTTTGTTTCTAATAAAGTTTTTAAAGTAACGAGTAATTCATTCTGTTTGTCAACGACTTTGTGACGACCTCTGTTCCACCCCCCCCCCCCCCCCGAGAAAATGGAAATGGCTTAGTCTGTTATCTGTGTTACCGTGGCAACGATCGCAGTCTGCATCTCTGCTGCAGAAATGACTTCT
>NC_139817.1:113639-128639 GCF_963457635.1 Microchirus variegatus
ATTAAATTAAAAATGATGATGATTTGAGGAGGTGATGACGTCAGCACGTGCGTTAATCCCTCTGGTGTAGGTGAGCACGTGCTCCGCGGTCACGTGACTATAGATTGTTTTTACACAGAGATTAAAACATCAATGTCAGAGACACTGCAGCAAACTGAGGGTGTGTGTGTGTGTGAGTGACACTTTTATCATTATTATTATTATTATTAATATTAATATTAATCTCACGTTTTTCATTCATTATTTAAACTAAAAACCTTGAATGTTTAAAGGTTTCATTCGTTCATCTTCTCTCTTTCTCTCGTTTCTCTTCATGTCGTTTGTTTAGAGTTCGTCAATCTCAGCGTCTTTAATCTCATTTAATCTCTCTGGAAATATTTATTTTTAATGTGGAGTATAAAAAAACAGAGTTTAAAATCAGCTCGACTTAATCCCAGTGAATCTAAACAAATCAGAGTGAAGGGTAGAATCATGATGTGTGTGTGTGTGTGTGTGTGTGGTTCAGTCATGTGACCGTTGTCTGGTTTCTTCTCTGTTGTTGTGACAGTCGGCAGCGAGACGAGCGGGAACGTCGTGTGCAAACTGTCAAACGACGACAACCACGCTGTGGAGGAGGAACGCCAACGGAGACCCTGTGTGTAACGCCTGTGGACTCTACTTCAAACTACACAACGTGAGTCACTGTGTGTGTCTGTGTGTGTGTGTGTGTGTGTGTAACGCCTGTGGACTCTACTTCAAACTACACAACATGAGTCACACACTGTGTGTGTCTGTGTGTGTGTGTAACGCCTGTGGACTCTACTTCAAACTACACAACGTGAGTCACTGTGTGTGTCTGTGTGTGTGTGTGTGTGTGTAACGCCTGTGGACTCTACTTCAAACTACACAACGTGAGTCACTGTGTGTGTCTGTGTGTGTGTGTGTGTGTAACGCCTGTGGACTCTACTTCAAACTACACAACGTGAGTCACTGTGTGTGTGTGTGTGTGTCTGTGTCTGTGTGTGTGTGTGTGTGTGTGTAACGCCTGTGGACTCTACTTCAAACTACACAACGTGAGTCACACACTGTGTGTGTCTGTGTGTGTGTGTAACGCCTGTGGACTCTACTTCAAACTACACAACGTGAGTCACTGTGTGTCTGTGTGTGTGTGTGTGTGTAACGCCTGTGGACTCTACTTCAAACTACACAACGTGAGTCACACACTGTGTGTGTCTGTGTGTGTCTGTGTGTGTGTGTAACGCCTGTGGACTCTACTGTCTGTGTGTGTTAATTAAGTTAATTTAAAGTAAATTACACAACTAACCCAAACAGTTTGATTATTTAAGTTTGCCCACAAACTTTTTTGACCCTTGACCTCGTCTTCATCTTCCTCTTCTTCACTTCCTGTGTCCTCACGTCCCCTCACATGTCCTCATGTGTCCTCACGTCCCACACTTTATATTCAAAACAAATAATAAAGTGATAAAACTTCTCTGAGGCCACATTTTCAACATAAATCAGAGAGTTAGTTTTTAAATAATCTGTATTTAATAAATACAATAATCTGTGGACACAGGTGATTTTCTCACAAAGTGACAGATGTTAGAATCTTAATAAGAAGATCAATGTGTGTAAATAATGTTTTATTTGATTTACCTGTGTGTGTGTGTGTGTATGAGTGTGTGTGTGTGTGTGTGTATGAGTGTGTGCGCGCTCTCAGACTCAGTCGTTTAAAACTGTAAAAATTCATGATGAATATAAAGTTGATATTATTGTTAAACAGAAACACAAACATGTATATTTATATACATTAAAACTGCATTTTAACTGTTTTTAACAGATTATTTCATTTTACTCACATTTCCGTCAAAAACTGCGTTAATCTTAAAGCCAAGGTGGGCGTGGCCAAAGTGTCCAGTGTGTGTCCACGGTCGTCTGTCATTGGGCAGCAGAAGCTCTAAAGGAAAGGATTTTAGAGACATTATAATATAACATAATACAATATAATGTAATATAATACAATATAATGTAACATAACACAATACAATATAACGTAATATAATACAATATAATGTAACATAACATAATACAATACAAAACAATCCAATACTATAACGTAATATAAAACGACATAATATAAGATAATAAGATGTTATCTCTTGTTACGTAACATTTCCTCCTTCTGCATCAAAGGCCTGACCACCTTTAAAGTGGGCGTGGCCTCAGAGCTGTAAACAGTAGACAAAGTCACCTCCTCACCACATCTTAGAGGAGGAAACCACTGCAGAGAGGGGGGGGGGGGGGGGGAGGTCAGAGAGAGAGAGAGAGAGAGAGAGAGAGACACAGACACACAGAGAGAGAGAGAGGAAATCCCTGGTCCATTCTCTTGCTCTCAAAGATCAGGAATCCTCGTCCACTTATAATCCGGCACACAGTCGGAATTCCATCATCCTGCTCTCAGTGCAAGATAAAACCTGGACTAGAATATCACAATATCACAGTGGGGCCATGAGGGAGGAGGAGGAGGAGGAGGAAGGAGAGGAGGAGGAAAGAGAGGAGGAGGAGGAGGAGGAGGAGGAAGGAGAGGAGGAAAGAGAGGAGGAAGGAGGACACCGTGGTCCTCCTAGCCAATCAGAACCTTCACCCAGTCTGTGTGTGTGTGTGTGTGTGTGTGTGTGTGTGTCTGTGTGTGTCTGTGTGTGTGTGTGTGTGTGTGTGGTGACATCACTCGCGTCTCATGTCTTAAACGCTGCACTGTGAGATTACACTGTGTGAGATTACCCAGATTATCATCTTCAATACTGACGTGCCGACTCCTGTGTCTCCTTTTCTTCCTGTAAGCAGATCAACCGACCTCTGACCATGAAGAAGGAAGGAATCCAGACCCGGAACAGGAAGATGTCCAGTAAGTCCAAGAAGAGCAAAAAGTCCCAGGACAACATGGACGACTTCTCCAAGAGTCTGATGGACAAGAGCAGCTCCTTCAGCCCGGCCGCTCTTTCCCGCCACATGTCCTCTTTCCCGCCATTCTCGCACTCCGGCCACATGCTGACCACGCCCACACCCATGCATCCTTCCTCCAGCCTCCAGTTTGCACCGCACCATCCCTCCAGTATGGTCACGGCCATGGGTTGAAGCCACAGCTCCTCCACCTCCACCGTGGCCACGCCCCCTCACCTGCACCGCGGACTCTTATTTTTATAAAATAAACCTCTGTGATGTGAAACCTTCTCAGACTGGACTGCATCATCATCCTAATCCAAATCCTCATCACCAGGTTTTCCTCTCAGCCGATTCATTCGTGTACAAAAAGCCATTTTTTTTCTCCAAAGTCACAAAAACAGACGTTTTCAACGCCCGTCATGTCCAAACCCCGCCCCTCTCTTCACCTGTGTAACAGGAAGCCCCGCCCCCACACACCGTGGCCCCTCCTCCTTCTTGTTTTTTCTGCTGCAGACGAGGAAACAGACTCTGAATATATTTGTACAAATTGTATGAAATACAGTACATTTAATGAAGACTTTTTAATTAAGTGAGAATAAAAAAAGAAGAGACGGTACGAGACACAGCAGGAGGACAGACTTTGACCTGGGACACACCAGGAGGACCAGGTCCAGGACCAGGACCTGGACCAGGACCAAGACCTGGACCAGGACCTGGACCTGGACCAGACTTTTAAAAAAAGGCCTGCGTGAATTGTGTTGCATTAATTTCACAGAAGTTCTGAGCTTGTTTTTACTTTTGGACGTGCTTTAGGTCTCGGGCTGTTGGTTTGTGTTGACGCGTGCACACACACACACTCTGACACACACACACACACACACACACACACACACACACACACACACACACACACACACACACACACACACACACACACACACACACACACACACACACACACACACACACACACACACACACACACACACACACACCTGAAAGACTTTGTCCCCGCCCCCTCAGATTATATGCATTGTGAAACAAAGTTCCTGTATTTGTTATTTGTATGTATAAATCAGAGTACCAAAAATACGAAAGAAAAACAAAGATGTAGAATTATTTCCTTATGTTATGCAGACTGAATGGTTGTAAAAATTTATTAATAATAATAATAATAATCACTAGTGTAAAAAATGACTGCTTTTGTTCCTGATTTTTTTCTCCTCTTTGAAAATAATAAACTAGTTTAATCTCTGTTGACATGGTAACCACGTGGTCCACGGCTTCTTCTTCTGATGATGTTCTTCATGTTCAGAACAGGATTATAATCCATGTTCATGACCTTTGACCTTTCCCTCTTCACTCAGACAAATATGCTCATGTCCGTTCTATAACTGTTTGATTATTGCTCTGCTATGATTCTCAGTCAAAGCTACTTTAAAACTCGACTCTGAGCAAACGCAGAGAATCAAACCTCCGTGAGCAGCTAACAGTTAGCAGCTAACATTAGCAGCTAACATTAGCAGGTGAGATAACTTCACTTCAACGAATAACTAATGTGTCATTAAAATAAACTTTAGTCACTCTGTTTACACTGAATCAACTTCCTGCTGATCTCAACACGTCCAGGAAAATTCAAGGCCAGTCCAGTCCAGTTTAGTCATAGTCCAGTCTAATTCAGTCCAGCTTAGTCATAGTCCAGTCTAATTCAGTCCAGTTTAGTCCAGTGTGAAGTAAACTCATATCAGAGTGATAACATCAGTGTCAGTGTTTAGTCTCTGACCACAGTCACACGTTCACAGTCAGATTAAATATAATCTGTGAAGTGACTCATCTGCACACTCAGCTTTTCTTTCTGAGCCACAGCCAGATTTACTGTGAGGTCCAGGGGGCGCCAGGAATGTGTGTGTGTGTGTGTGTGTGTGTTGAGGGAGGCTCCGCCCTGTGGTTTGACCCCTTGACCTCTGTGTGACCTTCTGTGTGAACGTTTGCTGACACTGACTCAGGTGAAGATGAACACATGAACTCTGTGATCTTCATCATCAGATTATATAATCTTCATAAATTCACTCTGTCAAAGCTTCAATGTTAAAACTAAGCTAAGCTAAGCTAAGCTAAGCTAAGCTAAGCTCACAGTCACATGGTTGTAACTTTACATTAAACAGTTTCAGTCATGAAGTCATTGTGGTCACTGCGCTGCTGCGACAAATAGCAGTTAGCATGAAACCTATGGAGCCATTAAGGTGGTTAGCGTAGCTTAGCATTGGTGCTGAAAACTTTAGCCTGAACTTTACAACACTTTACAAATCCTGTTGATTAAAGACAAAGACACACACACACATTAATCAGTGAGCTTTGGGAAAGCTGGTTCACTAAGCTAAGCTAAGCTAAGCTAAGCTAAGCAGCCTGTGTGTGTGTGTGTGTGTGTAGCAGACAAACACTTAAGTGCTGTGCAAATATGAAACATGTAACAACGTGTGGATCAATAAACTAAGCATCAATCAAATCTTTTCTTATTTAAGTTTAATTAACATCAGACAAACTTTAACTCTGACTCTCTGTGACAATGATGATGATTATTATTATTATTATATGATGTAAATTGACATTAATCTCATTCCTCATCACCTGGTTTATCTCTAATCTGCTGTGGCTCATGACATAATCTGAGTGCATTAAAGGATTTATGAGAGAGAAAGTGTTGACATTCTTATCCTCTGTGTCTTTGTGTTGTTTTCTTTTTAAAGGACCTCCAGCCTGAAACATGAGGGATGAGCTGCTGCGGCATTGTGGGAGTTCTCTCACTCCTCGCTCGCCCTCGCCACTTTGAAAAGAGCAGCCTCGGCGTTTCTTTGTCTCGCTAACAATCGTAAATTTGAACCATAATCTCCCGTCACAACATCGCAGATAAAAGATAATTATCTCTTTTACTGAGGAGCCTCGGGGCGTGTTGGACGACGACGACGAAGACGCGCCTAAACCTTCATTACGCACACACACGTGCGCACACACACACACACACACACACACACACACACACACACACACACACACACACACACACACACACACACACACACACACACACACACACACACACACACACAGGCTCAGAAAGCACATTTGTTTCACAGATGAATTAAACGCTTGTTTTGTGCTGATGTGAATTTTTCCACATGAACAAACAACATTTAAAGTTTCTCTGTACGAACGACTTTGTTACGATTCAACAAATCTATGAAAGACATTTAACAAAAATGTAATAAAGATCTAATTAAAGAGCAGTTTTCAGCCGTCTGAGGTCAGAAAAATGGAAACTATGGAAGAGGTTTACACAAAGTTCACAGCAGCTACAACTGTCAGCCTGTGACACAGTGAATGATGAGTGAATGAATGAATGATGAGTGAATGAATGATGAGTGAATGATGAGCTGCACAGACACCATGAGTTATGACAGTTATGACATGAACGATTCACTTCAACAGATATTTCACAGGTTGAAGGTGAAAAACTCAATCATTCTTCATCTTATGATTCTCCTCATGACTCAAATATGTTTACTTTATATCATTATATAGTATATTATATTATATTATACATTATTGTTATTATAATAATTATATTATTAGAAGAAGAACCAAAAATGTTGATCCCACGTGGAAACATTCAAATACGGAGGAACAATGACAATAATTACCAAAATACACAGTTAGCAACACCAGTGTTTTTTTGTTTCATATATACAGTATGTGTGTACATGTACATACTGTATATATGTTTTTAAACAGCAGCTTTATGGTTCTTCAGTTTCCAGAGTGTGTTTACTGTAGCTTCAGCCTTCTTTCAATAAGCTAAGTTAAGCTAGGCTAAGCTAAGCTAGGCTAGCTGTTTATCATCGCTCCAAATGTCAAATTTAAAGAAAGCGTTTGGAAACTTTCTATGAAATTGTGTTTCCATGAAGACATTTTTGTTCTCAGTTCCCTTTGAAGAAGGTTCGAGGAAACACAGTGAGGAGGTGAATGAGTGAACGAGTGAAAGAGTGAGAGAATGAAAGAGTGAGAAACCTTTGATGTTCTTCACATTCTGACTCATGGAGTTTGGGACTTTCCTGAGCTGAAAAACAGCAGAAGTGAACATTTAACAGTGTTTTTAAAGTGAACGTGAATCTTCTGAGGTTTTTTCAGCAGTTTTCCTTCTAACTCTAACCCTCAGGAGAAAACCTCCATGATCTGCTCCTCCTCCTCCTGCTCCTCCCCCCCCCCCCGGTCTCTCCCTGCCCTGAGGACAAACTGAAGCTGTCAAAGCCTCTGCAGCAGCAGCTCACATTTGCATGGGCCTGTTTCCACAAACTGTCACTGAGGTTTTTAGCCAAAGCCACGTTCACCTCTTCAGCCACAGATCTCAGATCACCACAGCAGTGCAGCAGACAGGTGTGTGTTGTGTTCAGCTGGCTGCAGATCAGCTCTCTGTGATGACATGATCTTGGCATCGTCTGCAAAGGTGTGTTTGAAGAGTGTGAGCTGAACTCTGCCAAGTCCTGACTTAATCACCTTTATATATACACACATATATATTTATACGATAAACTGACAGAGACCAGGTCTTTGCTCTTAATCTGTTCTAATTTCAGATGATTTAACAGAAATAAAAACTCTTCTTTTTCTCATCACAGAGTGTCTCAGGTTGGACAGAGTGTCTCAGGTTGGACACAGTGTCTCAGGTTGGACACAGTGTCTCAGGTTGGACACAGTCACTCTAGATTCACACTGAGCCTGAAAACAGTGAGTGTGATCATTCATGTGTCCTCTGCAACAACAGTATCTACCTTTAAACAAAGGGGCCGTCCACAGAGCGTCCACAGAGAGTGTCCACAGAGTGTCCACAGAGCGTCCACAGAGCATCCACAGAGTGTCCACAGTGTCCACAGAGTGTCGCCAGAGCGTCCACAGAGCGTCCACAGAGAGTGTCCACAGAGTGTCCACAGAGCGTCCACAGAGCATCCACAGAGTGTCCACAGTGTCCACAGAGTGTCGCCAGAGCGTCCACAGAGCGTCGCCAGAGCGTCCACAGAGAGCGTCCAGAGAGCGTCCACAGAGCGTCCACAGAGAGTGTCCACAGAGAGCGTCCAGAGAGCGTCCACAGAGAGCGTCCAGAGAGCGTCCACAGAGCGTCCACAGAGAGCGTCCACAGATCATCCACAGAGAGCGTCCACAGAAAGCGTCCACAGAGAGCGTCCACAGAACGTCCACAGAGCATCCACAGAGTGTCCACAGTGTCCACAGAGTGTCCACAGAGTGTCGCCAGAGCGTCCACAGAGCGTCCAGAGAGCGTCCACAGAGAGCGTCCACAGAGAGCGTCCATAGAGCGTCCACAGAGAGTCCACAGAGAGCGTCCACAGAGAGCGTCCAGAGAGCGTCCACAGATCGTCCACAGAGAGCGTCCACAGATCGTCCACAGAGAGCGTCCACAGAACGTCCACAGAGAGCGTCCACAGAGCGTCCACAGAGAGCGTCCACAGAGAGCGTCCACAGAGCGTCCACAGAGAGCGTCCACAGAACGTCCACAGAGCGTCCCCAGCCTCAGGACTGTTTACTCTGGGCAGATAATAAAGGACATTTGTCCTCAGACTCTGACCATCAAGGACAAACGTTCCACACCTGAACTTTCTGCTGAATATTTGCATAAGGGTTTTTTTTTCCTCACCACTGGGGAATTCCCACATGAACACAGATATGTTTTTACAGATAAACAAAGTTCTTTAGCCGTGATCATGAAGAACACGATTTCCCTCCGTGCTGAAGCTCAACAGTGAGTCTTTACAAATGTACAGTTTCCTGTGGCGTGCACGCTCACGTGCACTAATGCTCTTCATTAACTTTTAAACCGCTAATTTAACGTTCATGTCGGTGCCTGCAGCTCAGATCTTCTTCAGATGATTCAACGACACAAACGTTGATTAAAAGTTGCTCACAGCTGCAGCTGATGCAATCACACACACACACACACACATTAAAAAGTGATGATGAGCCATGTTTGTGTTCACACACAGTCTGACACAGTCTGACCCGTCGTGTCCCTGTGGAGCCTGGGAGTGTTTGTTCTGGACGCACTCACTGTTTTCACAGGGAAATCTCTTTCCTGACGCTAACGCTAACGTAGCGCTGGCCTGGATCGACCACAGCTCTGGGTCACATCACAGTTTCATGATTTCACAAGCACTTCACCACCGACGCCAAGCCACGCCCCCGACGTGTCAGGATAGGTTTGACGATCACGATATTAAAAACCATTACAAACGCTCTCCTCTCTAATCCCACTGCACAGAAAGATTAATGATGTTTTCCCCTGACAACGCAGAAACGTACACAACGTCTGGCAACGTTCACAGATCCTGACAAACTCATTTATGGATAAATAGTTGAGCAGATTGTTTGCCCTCCCACTGAGTTTTCTCGCCTCCAGCAGTCGGTACCTGTCAGTCCAACGCCGCCGCGCTGTGCCAGCGCTAACCACAGATGCAGACGCATGTGTGAGCTAACAGTTAGCAAGAGATCGTTGAAGTGAGGACGACAACGTTCACAGACTCACTTAGCGCCGTTCAACTCATTTTAGTCACTTTACTAACAACCATCTACCTCAGGTTAAGTTTCTACGACGTCTGGAGAACACGATCAAGTCTTGAAGTGTTGAACTGAAGTTTGTAAACCACTCACTCTCCCACACCAAAGTCACTCACTCTCCCACACCAAAGTCACTCACTCTCTCACACCAAAGTCGCTCACTCTCACACACCAAAGTCGCTCACTCTCCCACACCAAAGTCGCTCACTCTCCCACACCAAAGTCACTCACTCTCTCACACCAAAGTCACTCACTCTCCCACACCAAAGTCGCTCACTCTCCCACACCAAAGTCACTCACTCTCCCACACCAAAGTCACTCACTCTCTCACACCAAAGTCACTCACTCTCCCACACCAAAGTCACTCACTCTCCCACACCAAAGTCACTCACTCTCTCACACCAAAGTCACTCACTCTCCCACACCAAAGTCACTCACTCTCCCACACCAAAGTCACTCACTCTCCCACACCAAAGTCAGTCACTCACTCTCTCACACCAAAGTCACTCACTCTCCCACACCAAAGTCACTCACTCTCACACCAAAGTCACTCACTCTCCCACACCAAAGTCACTCACTCTCCCACCCCAAAGTCACTCATTCTCCCACACCAAAGTCACTCACTCTCCCACATCAAAGTCACTCACTCTCCCACACCAAAGTCACTCACTCTCTCACACCAAAGTCACTCACTCTCCCACACCAAAGTCACTCACTCTCCCACACCAAGGTCACTCACTCTCCCACACCAAAGTTCATAGAGTAAACCAGTGATTTTAACATCACAGCACACAGGAGTTGTTGATCCACTGCTGCCTCCATCACTAACTTACAATGACTGATTTTAGTGAATTCAATACTCTATGGACTTTGGTGTGGGAGAGTGAGTGACTTTGGTGTGGGAGAGTGAGTGGTTTACAGACTTCAGTTTAACACTGAGATAAAGACGTGATCATGTGACGTAGCGATGTCAGACTTTAGCTAAAGAGCTAACCTGTGATTTTCCCGTGTCTCGGTCATGTTTTCACAGTGTCAGACTGGTCCGACCACACTTCCCTGAACGTAACCTGAACTATTTTCTTTCACCTCGACGACTTCACGCGTTCATGACTTCGCAGAATGTTCGATGTCAATCAACGGCTCAGACGTGAAGAAACAAACATCGATGTAGCAACAGCGAACGTGTCCGTGCTCTCAGGATCACAGCGTTTCAGGCTGTTCTTAAAGGGAATTTCAACAATGTTGTCGTTGAAGGTAAGAAAACACGTGTGTGTGTGTGTGTGTGTGAGTCTAAGTGCGCTCTCTAATTGACGTAAGTGCGTTCTAAACACTGAGGCGGAGATAATAACGTCGCTAATAGACCATGAGCTCAGAGTGACAGTTAGACAAAGCGGACACACACACACACACACATGTATCTGTGACAGTGAAAGTTCACACCTGAGTTTACACAAACCACGCCGTGATCACATGAGGGTGGGGGGGCGTGGCCTAAAGGTCTGTTTAAAAAGTGAGGGAAACTTGTGTGTGAGTTGCGTAAGAGCAGATGAAATGTGGGAATGTGCGTCTGTCAACACTCACACTGTGTGTGTGTGTGTGTGTGTGCGATCAGACGCCGTCAACCAGGAAGCAGCAGGTGCTTCGCTCCAACGGCAGCAGCTCGTGGTGTTTGTGTTGTCGACAGTGGATAAACAGGTCGAGCTCGGGATGATTCTGTGCTTTAAGAGCAGGAATGAGCTTTGACTGGTACAGTGTAACATGTGACAGTGTAAGCTGTGTGTTAGCGTCCTGGCAGACCACTGTCGTCCATTGTCTTTGTGGCTCTGTCACTCTCTGCTGCTCCTGTCAACACAAATCAGCTTTCCCCTCTTTCATCCCTCTGATATTCACTCAACTGTTTCTGTCTGGGCTTGTTGTTTTCTTTTTCTTGAAAAGGCAAAAGAAAAGAAAATGAAGACGTGCAGCTCAGACACAGACGAACAACAACGACGCTGCTGTAAACCAAGTGGAAAGAAAGTTGTTTCCTGCAGAAGTTTGTGTGTGAACAGTGAGGCCATTGATTTCTGCTGCTCTGACTCACGTGGAGAAGGAACGCCGCCTCAGGGAAGTGAGAGGAAGAGGAGGATGAAGAGGACTCGGGTGACCAGTTTTACCTGGGAATGACTCCAGCTCGTCCAGACATGCAGGGATCAGCCTGAGGAGGAGGAGGAGGAGGAGGAGGAGGAGGAGGAGGAGGAGGAGAGAGTCTTCAGAAAACTCCTCTTTATCACCTCCATCTCCGCTACTGCTGCTGCTGCTCAGACGACCTGATTCTCCAGCAGATCTTTCAAACGTTCCCGACGTCGTCGTCGCTCCAGAAAGAGAAAAGAAAAACTCCAACATTCCAAGAAGACGTTGGACAAACAGACGTTTGGACGTTTGTTTGTTTCTTTGTCTTCGTGTCGTTCACTCACTCATTTATCAAACACAAACATCTGGACCTGATGGTGAGCAGAGAATCAGCTGACGGTCATGTGACTGAGGTCAGTTAGTGAAATGAAAACAATAATAATAACAAGGTAGAAAAATGAGTCGACCTTTGACCTTTGATGTGACGCCACTCTTTTATTGAAATGAATCTCTGGAGGAACTTCTGTTGAACGTCCTCAGACGGAGATGAGGTCCACATTCCTGGTGCCACGTGTGTGTGTGAGTGAGTGTGTGTGTGTGTGTGTGTGTGTGTGTGTGTGTGTGTGTGTGTGTGTGTGTGTGTGTGTGTGTGTGTGTGTGTGAACTTTACTTCACCCGGGTGTCGATGCCTCGCAGCAGGTAACCATGGTGACCGAGACAGACCAAGATATTTATGACTTTTTCATCATAGATGTCACAGATTCTGTAGATTCTTAGTTTCACTCAACGTATATGCTCCTCCATCATCTCCTCCTCCTCCTTCTCCTTCTCCTCCTCCTCCTCCTCATGCTCCTCATGTTCCTCCTCCTCCTCCTCCTCATGCTCCTCATGTTCCTCCTCCTCCTCCTCCTCATGCTCCTCATGTTCCTCCTCCTCCTCCTCCTCATGCTCCTCATGTTCCTCCTCCTCTCTGGTCTTCAGATTTACTTTGACTTCTCTCTTCACATGAAACTGTGGACCTGGAAATGAAGATCAGCTGTGACCAAACTGTATTTAAGACCGTCCTAACAGAACCAGGACCAGAACAAACCAAGACCAGAACATACCAAGACCAGAGAGTAGCAAGGTCTTGGTCTTGCTCCACCCCCAGAACCTGCTCCTCCCCCTGAACTTGCTCCTCCCTCAGGTGACGGACAGTTTGATTTATTGTCTTTTCTGTGAAAGTGTTTCTCAGGTTTTTGACGATGAACTCGTGTTGATGAAGTGCTGACAGGTGGAAGATGATGGAGGACACTGAGAGGACACTGAGAGGACATGGAGAGGACACTGAGAGGACACTGAGAGGACATGGAGAGGACACTGAGAGGACACTGAGAGGACATGGAGAGGACACTGAGAGGACACTGAGAGGACATGGAGAGGACACTGAGAGGACACTGAGAGGACACTGAGAGGACATGGAGAGGACACTGAGAGGACACTGAGAGGACATTGAGAGGACATAGAGAGGACATGGAGAGGACATGGAGAGGACACTGAGAGGACAAGGAGAGGACATGGAGAGGACATGGAGAGGACAAGGAGAGGACATGGAGAGGACAATTTCTGTTTGACATATAATAATTCAATGTTTGTGAAGCGTTTCAAGAATCTGTCAAATCTGTCCTCGTCTCTCAGGGACAGACACTGATGATGAAGTGTCCTCACAAATGTCCACAAAACGTCATCACTGTTACAGAAGAAGGAGAAACTAAAGTCTCACTTTACGTGACTTTGTTTCCTGTTTTCAACATGGAGGCTGGTGTTGAACCGTCAACCCCTGTGTGTGTGTGTGTGTGTGTGTGTGTGTGTGTGTGTGTGTGTGTAATGGCCTCTCAAATCAATGTCAGAGCCTGTTTAGATTTAATTAGCAGCCTCAGAACAGGTTGTGTGTGTGAGTGCATCCACTTAAAGGCCTCATTGGATTTTCACCTTCACAATGGAAAGACTGAAGCCTCAATTCTAGTAATCCTATATCTGCACTCATGCTCTGTCCCTGGAGGGCAGTGTGTGTGTGTGTGTCTGTGTGTGTGTGTGTGCGCGCTTCATTCACTTGTCATAAAACATATTTGTTGTGTGTAAATGTGTGTGTGTGTGTGTGTGTGTGTGTGTGTGTGTGTCTCAGATTGATTGAGCAGTGAATTGCGAGTCCCTCGGGTGTTTTTTCAGCCTCTGGTTGTGTCTGTTGTTGTGCGTCTCTGCGGGTTTGTGCGACTTGTTTAGGGATTTGCGTGCGTGTGGGTGGGAAGTGTGCGACTGTGTGTGCGAACGTAGGTGTGTGTCTGTGTGGAGAAGTGGAGCACAGTGTGTGTGTGTGTGTGTGTGTGTTGTTGAGCAACACAGTGACAAAGATGTGGGTTAATTCCGGGGTTTGTCTTTTATTTACACAACATTTACACAACCATGTGTGAGTTGTTCTTTGACACAGACACACAAACACGTGTGTAACCTGCTGTCGACGCAAGACGACAACTCTGTACTTTCACTGACACACACACACACACACACACACACACACACACACACACACACACACACACACACACACACACACACACAGATTGTGTAACAAGGATTAAAGTCAGACACACAACTGACAACACACTGATTTAAGTCAATAAGAACACTCACTCTCACAAAACAAAGTCCACTCAGAAAATACTCTCTCATCCTCTCTGTTTGAGCAGCTCAGTCCAGGTCTGGAAGAGTCCAGGTCCAGGTCCGAATCAGTCCAGGTCCAGGTCCAGGTCCGGATCAGTCCAGGTCTGGATCAGGTCTGAATGAGCCAAGGTCTGAATGAGCCCATTTCTGGCTGAGTCCAGGTCCAGGTCTGGATCAGGTCTGGTTGAGTCCAGGTCTGAGGTGACCTCAGTATGAATGCTGGTATTGTTTATGTATGGACAGGTTCCTGTGCAGCACCTGGCCATCTGGACATTACATCCCCCACACATGTAATGGACGCCGAGCCCCCCCCCCCCCCAGGCTGCAGAGCCATAATGGCCGCCCCTGCAGCCCCTGAGGGAAACCCCAGAGTGGATAATGGTTTTCATTTAAAGCTGTGAACTGTGGTGCAGGGGTCAGCGGGGGTCACGGCAGGGTTCAGCAGCCTCTGACCAGCAGCCTCAGATTTAACCTAAAGTCATTCCATTACCTGCCTTCTGCCACTGTGCGGACAGGTGTAAAGGGGCGGGGCTTACGGCACAGGTGTGTGAGCGTGATTCAGGTTACAGCGAGAACACACAGCGTTTACAGAGCTGGACAAACCAGATCCAATCTGGACATGGAAAAGGAAACTGATGATGTGACCTG
>NC_139817.1:131139-133639 GCF_963457635.1 Microchirus variegatus
GAGTCATTTTTAGATTCAGTCCTTCACAATAAAACCTGACTGTGAACTATTGTAGTAGTTTATCAAGAACATTTATCAAGAACATTTATCAAGAACAGGTCTATGGACCCTAAAGGTTCTATGAAGAAGTCCCAGAGAAAAATAAAATAAAATATAAAATATATATATAAATAAATCTGAATATATATTTAAAAAAGAATAAAGGTGATATAGTTTAGAGTAAGACAGATCAAAGATAGATTTATAATATCAAATCAAACACATGTACATGTCTCTGTGGTGTGTGTGTGTGACTGAATGAGCTAACGATCATGTGCTAACACTCAGCTAATCATTAGCATCACAGTCTGTGTCTGTTTGTTCTTCATAGTAATAACAGATGTTCACATGTTTCCTGTTACAGCTGATGACATCATCATCTGATCATTTTAACAACATCTAAACAACAATACTGAGCTAAGCTAGCTAGCTAACAACACTGTAGCCACATAACGCTGTGACACACACAGTGGATTATTAAGTGTTTTATTCCCTGTTTGTGACTCTGAATGAACACTGACGTCACGTAGATTAATAACAACAAACTCACCTCATGAGAAGAGAGAAGGTAAATCAGAGGTCGTGACGTCATCACCACAGACAGAACTGTCTGTTCCTCATTCTGTTCTTTCAGATTAATAATCCGTCTGTTTGTTGTCCTTAAACTCTGGAGACGATGACGCTGAAGTCTGATAACGTTTATGATAACGTGTTAGCATAAAGTCCGCTAGCTTACATGCTACCGTTAGCATAACGTCCGCCTAGCTTAAATGCTAATGCTAAGGCGTTCGTGAGATCAGCGTCCGCGTGACCGGAAGTCTGTGTCTTTGTTCAGAAGTTAAATCACAGATTTATTAAGTTCTTCTTCTTCTGTGTTTAAGTTCACTCGTGATGACGTTTTTCTGTGTTTCTCTCTTCATTCAGAGGTGAACACACACACACACACACACAGCAGCAAAGACGCAGCTGTCACGTGATCCCTCTGGGAGCAGCTGATTGGCCAAAGCACTGGAACACGTGACATCACCGATCAAACAGCTGATTCAGAACTCTGTGACGTGAAAACAAAAACAAACATCCCTCATTTGAATAAATACATAAATACATGTATTTTTCCTGTTTACATAATAAACTAAGTTTATAATATTATATACATGTGTTATTTTAGACGTTCATCACGAAACTCTTACTATTTCAAACAAGTTCTCTGAAAAATTATTTTAAAGTAAAGTGTTAAAGAAACTTAATGTCAGTCAAATGTAATGATGTCAAATACAGTAAAAAATATATAATTTTATTAAAGAAACCAGTGAATTAACTTTAATGTTTTCATTTCTGTCAGATTTGATGATTTTAGCCCAGAATTAAACACAGACTTCTGAGGAAATGTGTGTTTCTGCTGCTGTTTCTTCTTCTGCTGCTGTTTCTTCTTCTTCTTCCTCTGTTTCTGCTGCTGTTTCTTCTTCTGCTGCTGTTTCTTCTTCTTCTTCCTCTGTTTCTGCTGCTGTTTCTTCTTCTGTTTCTGTTTCTGCTGCTGTTTCTTCTTCTTCTTCCTCTGTTTCTGCTGCTGTTTCTTCTTCTGCTGCTGTTTCTTCTGTTTCTGACACCGTTGACCTTCTGACCTGTGCAGACTGTGTCAGCGTCCTCAGGTCGTCAGGTTTTCTCTTGCTCTGACACGTTGAGTTCTCTCACTGTCGTCTTGTCTTTTTTCTTGAGACATTTAAACTCTTTGTCTTTTATAAGAATGATATTTAGATGATTTGATTTCCTGTGAAAGTCAAACAGATGTTTCTTCTCTGGTCGTCACTCACTGATTCTAAACTCATTCTCAAAGTGTGAACTAATACAAATAAATACAAATAAACGAGTGAATTCTACTGCACCGCCTCTGCTCTGCTGCTGCATACACACAAACGCTCCCTCAGTCACAGTCTGTTTTCACGTGAAGGAAACACATAATAATAATAATGTTAGATCAGTGCTGCAGCTTTAAAGCAGAATAATCTGCTCACAGATTAACACGGACTAACAACATGACAACATGAATAATCTGCTCACAGATTAACGACATGATAACATGAATCATTCATCCACTGGTGTCAGTTAAACACAGTTCAACACCAACAACCACAACCACACACTCCACCAGCTCTAATTATACCTATCAAACTGTGTGTGTGTGTGTGTGTGTGTGTGTGTGTGTGTGTGTGTGCGTGTGTGTGTGTCCTCTCAGGTAACTGTTTATATTGGTAAATCCCAAAGGATTTTCTTAACCATTGTGGAGAAAGTGTTTGTGTAAGCGTTAAAAAAAAAAAAGAGGCAACTCAATGTAAATGAAGGGGATCAGTGTGTGTGTGTGTGTGTGTGTGTGTGTGTGTGTGTGTGTGTGTGTGTGTGTGTGAATCTGGTTCAGCCATCTTAATCCAGCACCCAGACTCTTGGCTCCTTGACTCATCAAAGT
>NC_139817.1:138639-143639 GCF_963457635.1 Microchirus variegatus
TAAAGTGTGTTTGTTTCACATCTTTGAACATGTCTTTATAAAGAGCTGTGGGAGACAAACGTGAGGACATGGACAGACAGTAGCATGGACAGACAGTAGCATGTCCCAGGGTTAGAGGACAGGTCAAAGGTGAATGTGTCCTCTGTGTTGTTCAGTTGTAACTGGACAGGTTTGTTTCTGTGAAGCTCAGGGAACTTCCTGATTCTACTGTAAACACACAGGAATGTCTGCTATGTTTCAGTCCACTGAACATTGTTGCTGCGACGTCAATATTGTCGAAAGTTAAGACAGTAAGAAAAAAAAGAAAAAAAAAAGAGAAAAGAAGAAAGAAGAAAAAAAAAAGAAAGAAAAAAGACGAAATTACATTTTTCTGTGTAATGTGGGCGGGACTAGATAAGCTTTGCTTCTCCCGCTGTCCCTTTACGTCATGTTTATGAATTTAAATGCTGATGTGTGCAGATGTTTGTTACTTGTCATGCCCGAAATAAACAATTCATTCATTCATTCATAAACGATTCATTCATTCATAAACAATTCATTCATTCAACAGGAGACACTCTGAGACACTGAGAGACATTTAGAGACATTTAGAGACACTGAGAGACATTTAGAGACATTTAGAGACACTGAGAAACATTTAGAGACATTTACAGACACTCAGAGACATTTAGAGACATTTAGAGACAGTGAGAGACACTCAGAGACATTTAGAGACATTGAGAGACATTTAGAGACATTTAGAGACACTCAGAGACATTTAGAGACATTTAGAGGCATTGAGAGACACTCAGAGACATTTAGAGACACTGATAGACATTTAGAGACACTCAGAGACACTCAGAGACATTTAGAGACATTTAGAGACATTTAGAGACACTGAGAGAGACTGAGTCACTCACTCTCCCACACCAAAGTGACCACACGAGGCAGCAGAGGACCAGCAGCTCCTGTGTCCCTGTGAGCTAAAATCACTGGTTTTCTCTTTGGACTTTGGTGTGGGAGAGTGAGTGGTTTGTTATCATGTGACGTATCAGGTCATTTATTCCTCTGTGATCAGTGTGAACAGAGTGTTTCAGTCTTGTTGTCAAAGGTTTGACCTGAAGTTTCAGCTAACGTTAGCAGCAGAAGTTTCAGCTAACGTTGGCAGCAGAAGTTTCAGCTAACGTTGGCAGCAGAAGTTTCAGCTAACGTTGGCAGAAGAAGTTTCAGCTCACGTTAGCAGCAGAAGTTTCAGCTAACGTTAGCAGCAGAAGTTTCAGCTAACGTTAGCAGCAGAAGTTTCAGCTAAAGTTAGCAGCAGAAGTTTCAGCTCACGTTGGCAGCAGAAGTTTCAGCTAACGTTGGCAGCTGAAGTTTCAGCTAACGTTGGCAGCAGAAGTATTAGCTAACGTTGGCAGCTGAAGTTCCAGCTAACGTTAGCAGCAGAAGTTTCAGCTAACGTTGGCAGCAGAAGTTTCAGCTAACCTTGGCAGCAGAAGTTTTAGCTAACGTTGGCAGCAGAAGTTTTAGCTAACGTTGGCAGCAGAAGTTTCAGCTCACGTTGGCAGCAGAAGTTTCAGCTAACGTTGGCAGCTGAAGTTCCAGCTAACGTTAGCAGCAGAAGTTTCAGCTAACGTTAGCAGCAGAAGTTTCAGCTAACGTTGGCAGCAGAAGTTTTAGCTAACATTGGCAGCAGAAGTCACTTTTCCTGTTTTCTACGTGACGTCCGTCTGCTGCTTTTATTTGTTTTTAATTCTTTCTCAGTTTATTTTTCTAACTCTGATCAAACTGGTTCTTCACTTTTCTCTTTAATTCTCTGAGCTGATGCACAGATGTGTCCTCTGTCAGTAGCATTAGCATTAGCAGCAGCACTTTTCCTTATATGGTGTGTTTCCTGTGTCCGCTGAAGCCCCGCCCACAGAGCGGTCATGTCCTGTAGCTCCGAGCGTGAACTTCCTTCCTCCTCCGTCGTCTTCTTCTTCTCTCAGTAATGAGCGTCATTATCAAACCAAACAACAGTCAGAATAATTGCAGCATTAAAGCCGTCGCCGTCTCCAGGCACTTCCTGTGTGCAGCTGAGTGACACGCTCGCCGCTTCCTGTTTCCTCTCTGAGGGAGTGGGAGTACAGAGGAAAAGGGCGGGGCCTGCGCTGACTGTAGCAGCTAATGGGCTAACGAGGTTTAGTAATGTACCAGGACATAATGAGATATAATGAGATATAATGAGATATAATGAGATAATGTGTGTGTGAGCGTCACACGTCAACGTCTTATCAGCTGCTTTTACACTAATGTTCCTCTAAGATTTCAGCCATTAATGATGTCATCGTCTGTGTGTGTGTGTGTGAACCAGTGTGTGTGTCTGTGTGTGTCTGTGAACGAGTGAGTGTGTGTGTGTGTGAGTGTGTGTGTCTGTGAACGAGTGAGTGAGTGTGTGTGTGTGAGTGAATGAATGAGTGTAATTTATGATCATTAAGGTTAAAGTTTCCTTGTCTGTTTGTCTTTGTCCCACAGGTCGGACACTTTCATGTGTTTGGAGAAGGACGAGCAGGTGATGACACGTCCTGACTCATCATCTTCATCATCTTCATCATCTTCATCATCATCATCATCTTCATCATCATCTTCATCTTCTCACGCTGAGTCTTCGTCTTCGTCGTGTTTCTCACACTACGTCGTGTTTTCAGTGTCAACACAGAAACACTCTGTCAGCTCTGCTGCTCTCATGGTGTGTGTGTGTGTGTTAGTGTGTGTTTGTGTGTGTGTTTGCGTGTGTGTGTGCGTGTGTGTGTGTAAACTGGAGTCAACAACAGATCTGGATAAACGTGTGTGAAATGGAACATTTTCTGTCGTCTCTGGAGAGACAGCTGTGACTGTAGCGTGGGCAAAGTAGAGCAGTGTGTGTGTGTGTGTACCTGTGTGTGTGTGTGTGCGTGTGTGTGCGTGTGTGTGTGTGTGTGTGTGTGTGTGAGGACATGTTCTTCTCTGAGTTTAAATGGCAGTTAAAGAGTTAATCCCTGGTTTTCAGTTTAGATTAAGGGTTAGTTTAAAGGTAAGTGGTTAGTGAATGAATTATGTCTGTGTCTGTGTGTGTGTGTGTGTGTGTGTAAATGTGTGTGTGTATGTGAATGTGTGTGTGTAAATGTGTGTGTGTGTGTAAATGTGTGTTTGTGTGTAAATGTGTAGGTGAGAACATGAAGTTAACCAAAGCTATTTTTACACACACACACACACGTCAGCTTTAACTGAAAAAAACACAACCTGAAAAACACAAAGGTCTCACAACTCACAGTTATTATTGTTATTGTGTAACAGAGAGTAAACAAACACACAAACACACACAAACAAACAAACACACACACACAGACAAACAAACAAACAAACACAAAGGTCTAAAAACTCACAGTTATTATTGTTATTGTGTAACAGAGAGTAAACAAACACAAACAAACAAACAATTTTGTCTCAGTGTCTCATGTCTCTCATGTCTCTCATGTCTCTCATGTCTCAGTGTCTCATGTCTCTCATGTCTCTCATGTCTCTCATGTCTCAGTGTCTCATGTCTCATGTCTCATGTCTCTCATGTCTCAGTGTCTCATGTCTCTCATGTCTCTCATGTCTCTCATGTCTCAGTGTCTCATGTCTCATGTCTCATGTCTCTCATGTCTCTCATGTCTCATGTCTCTCATGTCTCATGTCTCATGTCTCACATGTCTCACATGTCTCATGTCTCACATGTCTCTCATGTCTCTCAGTGTCTCAGTCGTCCTCTGCAGGTGATCACAGATTAAACCTATTCCATTTCATGCCTCAGGCTCACAAATACAATCCATGTGCTTCCTCCAGGCTCTACCCTGCTCCTCCCCCCTCCCTCACCTCCTCCTCCTCCTCCTCACCCCCTCCCTCCCTCTGCGCCTCCTTCTCTGGGTAGTAAACTGAAAACTGGCAGAGTCTGCATCAGTTCACTGGACTAATCTGAGATTACACACATGTGAGAAAATGACTCTCTCTCTGTGTGTGTGTGTGTGTGTGTGTGTGTATCCTTATCATCTTCCTCCTCCTCTACATTAATGTGTTGTTTCTCCTGCAGGAGTCAGGAAATGTCTGTCGGATGCTGCTGTGTTGTTGCTCCTCCTCCTGCTCCTCTGGCCCCTCCTCCTCCTCTGGCTCCTCCTCCTCCTCCTGCTGCTCCTCCTCCTCTACATTAAAGTGTTGTTTCTCCTGGAGGAGTCAGGAAATGTCTGTTGGATGCTGCCGTGTTGTTGCTCCTCCTCTGGCTCCTCCTCCTGCTCCTCTGGCTCCTCCTGCTCCTCTGGCTCCTCCTCCTCTACATTAAAGTGTTGTTTCTCCTGCAGGAGTCAGGAAACTCCTCTCTCCCACATTCCTGCTCTCCCACCAGGAGCAGTGTCACAGGAGGAAATGAGAGAAATGGAACCAGAGAGTTTCCTGAACACGGATCTTCCTGGACTCAGGAAATGGAAATGGAACGCACCCCCGGTGTTTGAACGCACCCCCGGTGTTTGAACGCACCCCCGGTGTTTGAACGCACCCCCGGTGTTTGAACGCACCCCCGGTGTTTGAACGCGGCCCTGAGTGACTCTGGTGACGCTCCCTGAATGCACCACGCGGCGCTGCTTTAGCTCCGCCTCCATATTTAGCTCCGCCCATGTCATTTGTCATGAAGCAGGTTGAGCTGTTGACAGCAGATTAAGAGATCAAACACCTCCCTCAGCCTCTGCAGTCAGCCTGCTGCAGGTTGCATTCCCTGCCCTGAGCCTTTGAGCAGCACAGACTTGCTGCTCAAACAGTAAACGGTCAGATTTAAGACGTCTTTACAAACTTATTTCCACTTATTTGTGATTTATTGACGGCTGAAGCCGCTGAAGCCGCTGAAGCCTGGATCATCTCTGCTTACACTCCATTATATTTACTTTATATTTATAATATATTTATCATATTTATATTTACTGTATATTTTTAAATCCTTTTAAATAAATGAGCAGAGTTTTCTCTGCACAAAA
>NC_139817.1:148639-166139 GCF_963457635.1 Microchirus variegatus
TATTACACACAACAACACAACTGAAACACACTATTACACACAATAACACAACTGAAACACACTATGACACACAATAACAGACAATAACACAACTGAAACGGACTATTACACACAATAACACACAATAAAACACAATAACAGACAACAACACAACTGAAACATACGATTAAACACGATAACACAACTGAAACACACAACAACACAACTGAAACACACTATTACGCACAATAACACACAATAATGTGTGTGTGTCTCAGCCACACACACAATGAGCTCAGAAAACAAAGCTAAAAGCTGCTCCCTCTTAACCCAACAACAACAACGACAACAACAACAACATGCACTTTCTAATTTAGTATACACGCACACACGCACAAACAAACACACACACACATGTACACACACAGTGTATATTACCTGTTTTAGTTGTGGCCAAGCTTTGGGGTAAGGATAAAGCTGACTGTCTGACAATGTGCCAACACACACACACACACACACACACACACACACACACACACACACACACACACACACACACACACACACACACACACACACACACACACACACACACACACACACACACACACTTGTCCATTTGGGGCTGAAGGATTATAAAATATTCAGACATGTACAACAGGAATGTCTTAAATGCTGGATTGTGTGTGTGTGTTTCTTTTAGTGTGTGTGTGTCTCTCTCTGTGTGTGTGTGTGAGAGTGTGTCTCTGTGTGTGTGTGTGTGTCACTGGTGCTCACAGCTCTTTTGGAGAGAGGTTTATTGGCTGAATAAGAAGGAATATCCTCTCACAGCAGCAGCACAGGTGCCACCAACAGTTCTGGGTGATGTCCAATGTGGTATCAGAGTGTGTGTCTGTGTGTGTGTGGGTGTGTGTGGGTGTGTGTGAGTGTGTGTGTGTGTGAGAGTGTGTGTTGTACTATTTGTGACACGACCTCACTGTGGTTCACAGCAGGAGTCGTCAGTGGAGTTAATAAAGTCTCCTGGAGCATCGTCTTCCTCTGGTGGTTACACACCACTGTGTGTGTGTGTGTGTGTGTGTGTGTGTGTGTGTGTGTGTGTGTGTGTGTGTGTGTTGAACCACAAACAGTTTTTGATTTTCTTCCTCTCACCTGTTTAAACAGCTTTTAGTTCCACTACGTAAGGATTAGTGACATCTAATGGTGACTTATTCCAGGGAGCGTCTACAAATGACAACATTAACTCAGGGAGCGTCTACAAATGACAACATGAACTCAGGGAGCGTCTACAAATGACAACATGAACTCAGGGAGCGTCTACAAATGACAACATGAACTCAGGGAGCGTCTACAAATGACAACATGAACTCAGGGAGCGTCTACAAATGACAACATGAACTCAGGGAGCGTCTACAAATGACAACATGAACTCAGGGAGCGTCTACAAATGACAACATGAACTCAGGGGGCGTCTACAAATGACAACATGAACTCAGGGAGCGTCTACAAATGACAACATGAACTCAGGGAGCGTCTACAAATGACAACATGAACTCAGGGAGCGTCTACAAATGACAACATGAACTCAGGGAGCGTCTACAAATGACAACATGAACTCAGGGAGCACACGTCTCTGCACACGTTATCTACGTCTCTAGATCATAGTACAACATATTTCTTAGTGAAAATGAACATGTACTATAATAATAAAAGAACAATAATAATACTAAAGAGAAATATAATTGCTGTCGGTGTATTTTATAATTATCATAATGACTAAATGTCTTGATATTTGAAAGGATTTAATTGTTTCAAACATAAATCTCTACATTTGACACAGATCAAACAATCATGAGACTAAAGGCACATTCCACAACTTTGGGTTTGGCTGTTTGTTCTGAGGCTCATAGTCAACACACACACACACACACACACACACACACACACACACACACACACACACACACACACACACACACACACACACACACACACACACACACACACACACACACACACACACACACACACACACACACACACACACACACACACACACAGTGTCAGTTTACATGAACCTTCTCTCTTTTATCAGTCGCTGCATCTTTGTCTGTCTCTCTCTCTCTCTTGGTCGCCCATATTACCACACTAATGAGTACACATTACCCCCCCCCCCCCACTCAACCCCCCCCCACCCCCCCTCACCCCCCCCCCCCCCCCCACCTGGCCAAATGCCTCCCACTGTCTCCAGCTGTGATTCACTCACACATGCAGCGACGCAGCAAAAAATGCAGCTCCGCCCACTCCTGGCAGCCCTCCACCAATCACAGCGCGGCAAAACAAACAAACCAACGAACGAACGCTGACTCTTGAGTAATTTTAAAAAGAGAGAAATAAAGAATCAATCAGTCAAAGTTTGATCTGAGGTTTGGACCAAAGTCACATCATTAACTCTGAATGTAAACGTTTTAATGAACGTCATAAAAGAATAAAGTCAGACTGTGAAGTGACAGCTCATCAAATATCAACCCTCTCTCTATCGCCCCCGGTGGATATTATTGATAACACTATTATGATTGAATGACTGAACAGAATCTTTAAAAACTGTGAGCTGTTAGTTACTAGTTATTACTTTGGTTAGTAGTTAGTTAGTTTAGATTGATATTATAGCTATAACAGCTCAGTGTCTCAGTGTGGACTGTCCTCAGTGTCTCAGTGTCTCAGTGTGGACTGTCCTCAGTGTGGACTGTCCTCAGTGTGGACTGTCCTCAGTGTCTCAGTGTCTCAGTGTGGACTGTCCTCAGTGTCTCAGTGTGGACTGTCCTCAGTGTCTCAGTGTGGACTGTCCTCAGTGTCTCAGTGTCTCAGTGTCTCGTCTCTCAAACATGACTTGACGTGTCCAGGTGTCAGAGAGACGTTGAGCGTCTTTTGTCTTTTGTTGCTTCAGTGTCAAACAGTTAGAGACAGTGTGTGTGTGTGTGTGCGTGTGTGCCTGTGTGTCTTTGTTCCTGTGTCCTCAGCGTGAGCAGAATGAAGTAACATCATCATGAGTTAATTCCCTCAGTGAAAGGAGCGACATGTTGAAATGTAATGACTCGGCTTGTTGAGCTGAAACCAAACACTGAGTTAAACCTGACGAGCGTCGAGGATGAAAAACGAGAGAGAAAAGGTTCACGAGGCAAAGGTTTCTTATCCACACTAATACAGAGGCTCACTATTCTGCAGTGAGTCTACAGTGACTCTACAGAGAATCTACAGAGGCTCACTATTCTGCAGTGAGTCTACAGTGACTCTACAGAGAATCTACAGAGGCTCACTATTCTGCAGTGAGTCTACAGTGACTCTACAGAGGCTCACTATTCTGCAGTGACTCTACAGAGGCTCACTATTCTGCAGTGAGTCTGCAGTGACTCTACAGAGGCTCACTATTCTGCAGTGACTCTACAGAGGCTCACTATTCTGCAGTGAGTCTGCAGTGACTCTACAGAGGCTCACTATTCTGCAGTGACTCTACAGAGGCTCACTATTCTGCAGTGAGTCTGCAGTGACTCTACAGAGGCTCACTATTCTGCAGTGACTCTACAGAGGCTCACTATTCTGCAGTGAGTCTGCAGTGACTCTACAGAGGCTCACTATTCTGCAGTGAGTCCACAGTGAATCTACAGAGGCTCACTATTCTGCAGTGACTCTACAGAGGCTCACTATTCTGCAGTGACTCTACAGAGGCTCACTATTCTGCAGTGAGTCTGCAGTGACTCTACAGAGGCTCACTATTCTGCAGTGAGTCTACAGTGAATCTACAGAGGCTCACTATTCTGCAGTGACTCTACAGAGGCTCACTATTCTGCAGAGATTCTACAGAGGCTCACTATTCTGCAGTGACTCTACAGAGGCTCACTATTCTGCAGTGACTCTACAGAGGCTCACTATTCTGCAGTGACTCTACAGAGGCTCACTATTCTGCAGAGATTCTACAGAGGCTCACTATTCTGCAGTGACTCTACAGAGGCTCACTATTCTGCAGTGACTCTACAGAGGCTCACTATTCTGCAGTGACTCTACAGAGGCTCACTATTCTGCAGTGACTCTACAGAGGCTCACTATTCTGCAGTGAGTCTACAGAGGCTCACTATTCTGCAGCGACTCCTCTCAGTCACAAAGGCTCTTTCAAAGTTCCTCACATTCATGTTCCAAACGTTCTCCTTGTTCTGCTTCTATCTCAGAGCTGTTGTTCATCTATTCCCTGCACATCTCGTCTTTCTGGAGCCATCTTTTCACCCCCCCCCCCTCCTCCGGTCACCGGGGAGCTCATTCTTCGTCGCACAAAAAGCGTCCGTCACGGATTGCCTTCCTCCCGTCCGCCTGTGAATTAGCCGTGTGATTACACTGAGCCGCTGCCTGGATTAGCGGCTGCTGGAGCTCGGGCCGCTCTGATTGGAGAAGCCCAGCCGAGTACAGACGGACCCGACCCGCAGACGGGGGGCGCCGCTGAGCGCACTAGCGGGCTAACTAGCCACAGAGGAGCGGCAGAGATCGGCGTGGCACGAGGTTTGTCGCTCTGGCTCATCACACTGATACTGTGACTCAGTGCCAGGACGCTACACAGAGCAACGTTTGGGCTTTGGCTATTTCTGGTTCTGGATCAGTGTGTGTGTGTGTGTGTGTGTGTGTGTGTGTGTGTGTGTGTGTGTGTGTGTGTGTGTGTGTGTGTGTGACATTAAGTGAAACTCGATCCTTCTGAACTGTGAAGTTTGTCTGACTAACTATCTTTGTTGATGACACGTCAGCTTTAAATGTCAACGACAGTGTTACCTCTGATGCTAGGTGGCTAGCAGAGGTTAGCTGAGCTGTGTAGCTAATGCAGCTAGCTGAAGTGATGAAGATGTTTTGAATCTGTTGATTGTTTCATGTCAGACAAAATAAATGTTTGTGATGTTTGTGTTTGAGCAACATACCCACAATGCAGTTCAGCAAAACTGGAAACTGTTTCTTTATGCCAACATTGTTTTTAAGTATAAATCTGAATATAACTGGGTTTCAACAAGTCAAATTTAAGACTTTTTTAAGAGCATAATGAACACAATTTAAGACCAAAGTTTTTCTTGAAGTTTTCTCCGCTGCTATGCTAAGCTATAATACACCGCAGCACAGCACACTAGCTAGTGGTCAACACAGGTGGACTACTTTAGTTCCGTGTGGTAGTTAAGTTAAGTTAAGTTATCACATCCTCAAAAGGCCTTAAATTCAAATGATTGGATATAAGACTTTTTAAGGTTTTTTAAGACCCCACAGATACCCTGTCTTATCTGGTGATTTAAATGCAAATAAATTTGTCCGACAAACTTACAAGAACGTATGTTTCCATCAGAACATCGGTCTTGGTTCTGGTTCTGGTTCTGTTGTGCACACAGAGAACAGGTGGGTGTGGTTTTCAGCTGCAGACGTTAGCAAAAACACTTTAAACACAACGACTTTTACTGTAAAGACGTCAAAAATCCAAAAGTGTCTCAGAGGAAGAGTTTGGTGTCGTCAGCGTACGACTTTATCTTTTCACTCACAAACACAGCAACTCAACATCGTCACTGATATATTTCTCAGCATATTTAGCTTTATTAAATTTAGTAAATCTGACTTTGTGTCAAAACAAATAAGAAGAAAACAAACAGCCTTTGAGCAACGTCTTGGCAAAGAGAGAGAGTTTGATGAAAAACTAACCTGTCGTTCTGGTGACGGCAATTATCGTATCTTCATTTGTCAAAATTACTGAGCCAAAGATTTATTAGTGTTGAAACAAACAGTTTGAACGTGAAGAGGCAAAAACACGTCAGCGTGTTTGAACACGACGATCAGAAAAAACATCTTTGTTTCTCAGACTGAAACGTCAAGAAAATACTCTGATTTATCACTTTGAGAAAGAAAGTCAAAGATCTGAGCCGCTGAAGATCTGACATAAAAAACACTCGTGTTTATCTTAATGAGTCATAAATTAAGACGTGTGTGTGTGTGTGTGTGTGTGTGTGTGTGTGTGTGTGTGTGTGTGTGTGTGTGTCATGGTCACAATGTGTCTCTTGTTTGGTTTTAACTCACTGTTAAGTTTCTGTAAATCACTGAAACTCTTTCTTTAGTGTTTTTAAACGTCACATTTGATGAAAACAAACTCATTTATGATGAACAACAATCTTGTGCTTCAACTGTTTCATATATTTAAAGAGTCTGAATGTGTTTTTGATGCAGAATAAATGTTCATGTTTATAATAAACTCAGTTTAGTGAGTGTGACGTCATCAGTGTACGACTTTACCTTCATCTGGAAACACAGTAAATATGTGAATATTCAAATGATATGAAAAATAATGTTTGATTTCTTTAAGGTTTGACCTTTAACCCGAACATCAAACAACTGAATAAATCAAAAAAGTGACTTTTCATTCTTCTTAAATATGTGTCATTTTATAACTTTAAACATGTTTCCATCGATAATTATAATGTCATTATGACAAATATGGTCATTTATGCTGAAACAACTCTCTGTGACACTGAATCTGAACTGTGATGAAAAACATGGACACAAATGTGTTTTTAACCCTGAGAAATATTTAAAGATAAAAATATAAGGATGAGGTCAAATACTGGACAAAAGTGTCAAACGTTGACATTTGTCTTTTGTGTATTTTTGTGTCAGAGGAAGAATTTAAGATGATGATGATGAAGGAAAAGAGAAAGAGATGAAGACGGAGGGAAAGAAAAGAGTGAAGATGAAGACGGAGGGAAAGAAAAGAGTGAAGATGAAGATGGAGGGAAAGAAAAGAGTGAAGATGAAGATGGAGGGAAAGAAAAGAGTGAAGATGAAGATGGAGGGAAAGAAAAGAGTGAAGATGAAGATGGAGGGAAAGAAAAGAGTGAAGATGAAGACGTGTCAGAGTCAGTGATTCTGTGTAAAAGTACAATAAAGATAGTGAATTATGACAGAGATGATTTCAGAGTCTCATTAACTTCTTACTACGTTTGTGAAATCTAAGCAGAATATTTAATGCTGTGACACACACACACTCACACACACACACTCACACACACACACGCACACACACACACACACACACTCACACACACACACACGCACACACACACACACACACACTCACACACACACTCACGCACTCACGCACACACACACACTCACACACACACACGCACACACACACACACACACACTCACACACACACTCACGCACTCACGCACACACACACACACACACACACACGCAGCTCAATAATTCCACTGATAAGAATGAGGAGCAGTGGCCTGAGTAAATCTGTGACTGAAGACACTGAAGCTTATCTCTCCTCCTGCTCCTCCTCCTCCTCCTCCTCCTCCTCCTCCTCCCTCCTCCTTCTTCCCTCTCTGTCCTCCTCCTTCACTTCCTCCCTTTTCCCTCCTCCTCTCTGCAGGTTAGTCGTCTCTCTTCATCCTTCACCTCCCTCCTTCTCTTTCTCTCCTCCATCTTTCTTCTCTCTGCCTTTTGTGTCTCATAGCAACGGCTGAAACTGAGCCTTCCTCACCATCCTCCTCTTCCCTCACCTACCCTCACCTCCTTCCCTCCCCTCCTTCCCTCACTATCCCTCACCTCCTTCCCTCGCCTCCTTCCCTCACTATCCCTCACCTCCTTCCCTCGCCTCCTTCCCTCACTATCCCTCACCTCCTTCCCTCGCCTCCTTCCCTCACTATCCCTCACCTCCTTCCCTCCCCTCCTTCCCTCACTATCCCTCACCTCCTTCCCTCGCCTCCTTCCCTCACCTCCTTCCCTCACTATCCCTCGCCTCCTTCCCTCGCCTCCTTCCCTCGCCTCCTTCCCTCACCTACCCTCACCTCCTTCCCTCCCCTCCTTCCCTCACTATCCCTCACCTCCTTCCCTCGCCTCCTTCCCTCACCTCCTTCCCTCCCCTCACGTCCATGTTGTCATGATCGATCGTCTAATCCTTCAGACATTTAAATGTATTTTTATCTCGTTTCCTCTTCTTGTCGTTTCTTTTTAATAAAAGGAGATAAAAGCAGAGCTTCATTAAAAAGGTCAATGTTTATGCATCAATGTCGTTGTTGTTGTTGTGGAGGAGGAGGAGGAGGAGGAGGAGGAGGAGGTTGTGGTGGAGACCTTGCAGGTATATCAGTAACCATCAGACCTTTCATTTCACTCCTTTACTAATAACGTTAAACACACACACACACACACACACACACACACACACACACACACACACACACACACACACACACACACACACACACACACACACACACACACACACACACACACACACACACACACACACACACACACACACACAGACGAGATAAGACTGAGGCTTTAAAGGCGGATGCATTATTTAGCGCAGCGAGCTAATGGCTCAGATTGTCCCGTAACAATTGAATAACATCGGCAGATAACGCCTTTTAAAGGATGGTCCTGTGAAAGAGGAGATAGAGGAGGAAGAGGAGGAGGAAGAGGAAGAGGAGGAGGAGGAGGAGGAGGAGGAGGAGGAGGAGGCCACAAAACACGGCTCCATCACAAAACAGGATCGGTGCCAGAGGTCCAGACCAGAGAAGAAGAAAAAGAGGAGAATCAATAAGACGTTGGTCAGTATTAATGTCTGTTACTCTTCATGGTAATGACTGATCTGCTAAAGTGCCTCTCAAGTGCTTAGAGGGCGGATGATACCATCTTATCAGGCTGAGGGGACGACCAGTGAGGTGAGGGGGGGAGGAGTCAGGGGGAGGGGGAGGGGTCAACATCAGGGTCCTGGACCACAGATAAACTCTTTAAATATGATGATGATTTCAGTGAAGACTAAGTTTACTCACATGAACATGAACATTTTGTGTTGAAAGAACTTTATTTAATATCCATGAAAATAAAGATAAAACAGACACGTGTTTTATCATCAGCAGCCGACAGCGACACGAGCTGCAGATGTTTGAGATTTGGACGACGACGACGACGACGACATCAGATATTTGTCAAAGTGACTCATGTTTGTTGTTGTTTGTTCTTCTTTACTTTGCTTCATGTTTTCTTGGCTCAGAGTTTCTTCTGCTTCTCTAACATGCTTTTTCCTCTCAGACCCTGAAGGCATCATCCACCTGCAAAATGGCTTCCCAGTCAAACCAGTGTTCAGGAGGTGGAGGTTCAACGCTGCAGGGTGTGTGTGTGTGTGTGTGTGTGTGTGTGTGTGTGTGTTGGCAGTGAGCCTGATTCACTGATCCTGTTGGATTCCTTCCATTGGCCGTCGTCCCCTAAACTCCCCCATTCTCTCTCTCCGTCTCTTTCTCTTTCTCTTTCTCTTTCCTCGTCCTTTTATTTCTCTGAAGCAGCGTGAAGTGAACGTCGCTCTGTGACGCCGTGAAAACATCACTCGTCTTGAGTGGAAACGCCACAGTGTTCAGCAGAGCTCTGAGGAAAGACCCTCGTGACCACATTTACACTGTTACACTCATGTACGCGTGGAAATCACGGGTTTTTATAAATAATCTGTGTAAATACACTAGAAACACTGTAAAATACACTTTAAATTCACTGTAAATTAACTGTAAAATAAATATAATCCAGTGTTTATGATCTGTATGACATAATATTATTATTATTATCTTTCATTCTCAATAAAAATATATATTTCTGTAAATAAAGATATATTTTACATGTGGAAATGAGGTGTTTTGTAAATAATCTGTGTAAATACACTAGAAAAACTGTAAATTAACTGTAAAATAAAATATAATCCAGTGTTTATGATCTTTATGACACAATCTTATTATTATTATCTTTCATTCCAGATAAAAATATTTCTATTTTCTATAAATGAAGGATATTTTACATGTGGAAATGAGGTGTTTTGTAAATAATCTGTGTATATGTTGAGTTTATATCGTGATGTATGTGGATATAAAGCTGCACACGGGTCGTTTACATTAAATTAAATTAAATTAAATTAAATTAATTAAAATTAAATGTATAAAATTAATAAATTAATCTATAAAATATACTGTAAAATACTGTAAATATGCTCTAAATACACAAGAAACACTGTAAATACACTATAAATACACTGTAAATGAACTGTAAAATAAATATAATCCAGTGTTTTTATTATTATTACCTTTTATTCCAGATAAAAATATATATTTCTGTAAATTATATTTTTGTTACAAAATTAAATAAGTGACTTTTTAATTTTTTTTTAAACTTTATTGTGTTTTTCTAATAAATAGTTTATTTGACAAATGTATTGAACAGAATCTAAACAGAACTTCAGATATTAATATATTAGTTTAACGCGGTCACTTTAACACGTTTACACACAAACACTTACACTTGTGAACGTGTGAAACAGGAAGTGACAAAGTTAATAAATAAAAAAACACTTGAGTGTAAACGGACAAAAACGTGTGAAATTTTTTTTTTTTTAAATCTAAATCTCAACGTCCACAAAAACTATGTGAGATTATCTGAACAAATACAGCAGATTATCAGATTATCAGATTAAGCTCAAACGCACTAGAAATAGAATAAAACTTTTTTTAATGCTGATGTAGATTTGAGGAGGGGGGGTAACACACACACACACACACACACACACACACACACACACACACACACACACACACACACACACACACACACACACACACACACACACACACACACACACACACACACACACACACACACACACACACACACACACACACACACACACACACACACACAAACCCTCATGATTTTATTTTTCACCTCCATTGAAAATAAAAAGCCTTTTTCTTTTATTCTCTCTACGTCTGTTGTCCACCGCGCTCACTCTCTCCATCCTCTATCCTCCTCTATCCTCCTCTTCTCCACCCTCCTCTTCTTCTCTATCCTCCTCTCTTCTTCTTTCTCCTCCTCTCCTCTCATCTATCCCCTTCTCATCTATCCTCTTCTCATCTATCCTCCTCTTCTCTCTCCTCCTCTCTTCTTCTCTCTCCTCCTCTTCATTCTATTCCATTTATTCATATTCAACAGTCAATCATTTCCCGTAAAAAATAAAAAGACAGTGAGTGAGTGAGTGAGGATGGAGAGAGAGAGAGAGAGAGAGAGAGAGATTGCAGATGGAAGTGTATTTTCTTCTTCTTCATGTTCTTATCCTGCCGTATTTGAAGCAGCGATGTGGAAAAGCAGCGATGTGGAAAAGCGCTGCGAGCTGCTTTTCCACGTCCGCCTCCCTCTCATCAAAAGCCTCCAATCGGCCTTAAATCAGCATGCAAAATGCCACTCAACCCTGTAGCCTTTATTAAAGTTTGCAGGGACTCAATTTGAGATAGCGATCGTTCCTATTAAAAAGCCAAATGTAAGATAGTTTTTTTATATAAATCTCAGGGTGGAATGGAATTGTTAATCAGCATAGGCTGATGTGATTTCTCTGTCACAAATCCTGCCCAGGGCTCAGCGGCACCAGCTTTACCCTCACACTCCGGGCTTAGCAGTCGCCACGGAAACCAGGGGAGGTGCTGTGTGTGTGTGTGTGTGTGTGTGTGTGTGTGTGTGTGTTGGGGTGATGGAGGTGGTGGGGGTCGGCTTAGCCCCCCCCCCCCCCCCCTCACAGTCTCCATCAGCAGCTCCTTGATGAGAAGAAAGCTGATAACACTCTGATTGGATTTGAGTCAAAGTGCAGAGCTGACTTTTTATTTTTGCATCAGCTGAAAATACACAAAAATACACTTTCTGACCTGTGGCCTGAACACAAGGCAACAACAACGACAACAACAACAACGACAACGACATCATCTAACCTCTGAAGTCAAAGCTCTTTGAGTTTGTGTGAATCTGAGTGTGAGGTTTTAACAGTGATCATGAGATCATGAGATCATGAGATCATGTGATCATTTGATCATGTGATCATGAGCTCACACCTCTGACCACGACCTGGTGTTTGTGCCTCTGACCTTTGACCCCTCACACTCACAGTAAAACACCAACAGTCAAAGTGTTCAGAGTCATTGATGAAGTCAACAGAAATTAAACTCATCTTTGACATAATCTAACCCTAACATAATCTAATATAATCTAACCCTAACATAATCTAACCTGACATAATCTAATATAATCTAACCCTAACATAATCTAACATAACTTAATTAAACCAAACTAAATGTTCAGTTTAATGATGTGAAACAAAGTCACATGAAGTTGAATCAGTGACTTTGTTATAATAAGAATTCTTGATTATTTTTCTCACTTTAATAATGTTTACATTTTTAATTTAAAAAGAATGAATAAAGAGTGAACTGTTACAGTAACTGTAACAGTAACAGTTACAGTTGTGTGTGTGTGTGTGTGTGTGTGTGTGTGTGTGTGTGTGTGTGTGTGTGTGTAAATGCTGACTGTCACACTGACTCCACAGACGATGAATCACTGCCTGTTTCTTTTGAACAGAACAGACTGTAAACGTGTGAAGCATCATATTTAATCTACATTACTATGATAATCTGTAATCTGTGATGCTGCTGATGATGCTGAAGCTGATGCTGCTGCTGCTGATGCTGCTGCTGCTGCTGCTGATGCTGCTGCTGCTGATGCTGCTGCTGATGATGCTGCTGCTGAAGCTGCTGATGCTGATGATGCTCAGCCTCCAGCTGATTTAATGATGAGCTGTAATCCAAAGCTCTGAAGGTTAGACATGAAGACATCTGACAGTCATCAGATTTAATTCACCAGCAGTTACACTGTTACAGTTTTACACTGGTTACAGCACTGGTTTACACTGGTTTACATTGTTTACACTGGTTTACATTGTTTACGCTGGTTTACACTGGTTTACATTGTTTACGCTGGTTTACACTGGTTTACATTGGTTACACTGGTTTACGGTGGTTTACACTGGTTTCAGGGGTTTACACTAGTTTACGGTGGTTTACATTGTTTACACTGGTTTACACTGGTTTACACTAGTTTACATTGTTTACACTAGTTTACATTGTTTACACTAGTTTACATTGTTTACACTAGTTTACATTGTTTACACTAGTTTACGGTGGTTTACATTGTTTACACTGGTTTACGGTGGTTTGCAGTGGTTTACAGTGGTTTACATGGTTTACAGTGTTTTACATGGTTTACACTGGTTTACATTGTTTACACGGGTTTACGGTGGTTTACATTGTTTACAGTGGTTTACATTGTTTACACTGGTTTACGGTGGTTTACATTGTTTACACTGGTTTACATTGTTTACACTGGTTTTTACGGTGGTTTGCTGTAACGTCTTTGTGGGTCAACAAAGAGCCTCAGCAGCAGCAGCAGCAGCAGCATCTTCAGCAGCAGCAGCAGCTTCAGCTTCAGCAGCAGCATCAGCATCAGCAGCAGCAGCATCTTCAGCAGCAGCAGCAGCTTCAGCTTCAGCAGCAGCATCAGCAGCAGCAGCAGCTTCAGCAGCATCATCATCATCAGCAGCAGCAGCTTCAGCAGCAGCAGCAGCTTCAGCTTCAGCAGCAGCATCAGCAGCAGCATCAGCAGCAGCATCATCATCATCAGCAGCAGCTTGATATTATGATGAAGCACATTCTCTGTGGTCTCTCAGCTCTGGATTATCAGCTCTGACTTGAACCTGACTCTCATCAGTGTCTCAGAGTGATGATGTCATTAAGCTCAGCTGATGCTTATCTGTGGGTTTGGCTGAGGCCGTCGGGCGTTTGGCTGAGCCACAGTGTGTTGTGGTGTTGTGTGGTTGTGGTGTTGTGTTGGTGTTGTGTTATTGTGGTGATGTCATGACGAAGGATCCAGCTCAGTGATTGAGAGGAAACCTCAGCTTATTGATGACACACTGAGGTCAAGACTTCACTAAATCATCTCACAATGTTACACATGAGAGGAAAATAAAGACCAAGATTTATGTCTTTAATCTGAACGTTAATCTGAACTCATTCATTGACTTTTTATTAGAGTTAATCTAACATGATGATAGTTGATGATATTTGATGATATATGATGATATTTGACGATATATGACGATATTTGATGATATGACAATATTTGATGATTTATGACGATATTTGACGATATATTATGATATTTGATGATATGACAATATTTGATGATATATGACGATATTTGATGATATATGATGATATTTGACGATATATGACGATATTTGATGATATGACAATATTTGATGATTTATGACGATATTTGACGATATTTGATGATATGACTATATTTGATGATATTTGATGATATGACAATATTTGATGATATGATGATATATGACGATATTTGACGATATATGATGATATTTGACATTTGATGATATTTGATGATATATGATGATGCATTGATATTTGATGATATTTGATGATATGTTGATATTTGATGATATTTGATATGTTGATGATATATGATGTTGTGATGATATTTCATGATATATGATGATATATGATGATATTTGATGATATATGACGATATTTGACGATATATGATGATATTTGACATTTGATGATATTTGATGATATATGATGATGTATTGATATTTGATGATATTTGTTGATATTTGATGATATGTTGATATTTGATGATATTTAATATGTTGATGATATATGATGTTGTGATGATATTTCATGATATATGATGATATTTGATGATGTATTGATATTTGATGATATTTGATGATATATGATGATATATGACGATATTTGTTGATATTTGATGATATATGATGATGTATTGATATTTGATGATATTTGATGATATATGACGATATTTGTTGATATTTGATGATATATGATGATATTTGATGATATTTGATGATATGTTGATATTTGATGATATTTGATGATATTTGATATTTGATGATATATGTTGATATTTGCTGATATTTGACGATATAAGAGGACATATATGTGACAGCAGGTTCAGGTTGAGCAGTGCTCATTGAAGGTGTGTGTGTTCAGTGTGAGCAGCAGCAAACAGACGCTGATGTTGTGCTGTATTTCCTCTCTCTATGATCTGTTTACCAAATACCTGTTTAGAATGCTGCGGCGGTGACGGTGGAGGAGGCGGCGGCGGCGGCGGCGGCGCTCGCCCTCCACTCCCCGAGGACGCTCGGCGGTAAATGGCGGTATTATTTGTCAGCTCTGGCAGTGTCTTGAGGCTGCTTCACAGAGATACAAGGAGGCCACTGATAAGGAGAGCATCAGAAGGGCAGTTAATTGCCTCCAGTCTCCGGGAGCTGGGGAATATTTAAAATCTATGGGATTAAAGACAGATTAAAAACTGCAGAAGCAGTGGGCCCAATGGCGCTTAAAGATTGTAATCAGCAAGGGTAATGGCGGAGAAGAGGGAGGAGAGAGGGGGAGGAGGAGGAGGAGGAGGAGGAAGAGGAGGAGGAGGGAGAAAAAAAACAGTGAAGGAGTGTAGTGAAGAGAGAGAGGGAGAAAAATGACAGATAGGGAATTCAGATCTGCTCCTAATGCCCACGGTTCCATCTTGTAAGCACGATTCATCTACGTGTAAATCGTTTTTTTCCCGTCTTTTCGTTTTCTTTTCCCTCCTCCTCCTCTTCCTCCTCCTCCTCTTCCTCCACCTCCTCCTCCTCCTCCCTCTCTCGTCTTCTCATCCGAGGCCTCCTTCGTCGTCGCCGAGCAAAGCAAAGCAAAGCGAAGCAGAAGCGTCGGCGGCTTCTTATCAGAGCATCGGTGAATTAAAAAGCTTCTCCCTGTGAGGATTAAGGAGGCTGATTGAAGACGCTGCGAAAACCAAGCTAATAAGTTGAAAATGTCAGAAGGGCAATTCATCGTAACTGTGTTCTGTTCATCATAAAGCTGACGGGGAAGAAATAAAACCAGGAGGAAAGAAAGTGTCGCCTCAGATCAGACCACCAAGACCACGAGGACGAGTATGAAGACCACGAAGACCACGAAGACCGCAAAGACCGCAAAGACCACGAAGACCACGAAGACCACGAAGACCACGAAGACACGAGGACGGGAAATTCACTGTTTTTAGAGTCCACAACAAAAAGATGGAATTCACCGTCTTTACAGACTCTTTTTGAGGGTCTACCACAACCACAACCACAACACAACCACAACACAACCACAACACAACCACGTCCATGACACTGAACCACAACACAACTACAAAACAACAACAACACAATCACAACCTAACTACAGCACAACCACGTCCATGACATCACAAACACATGGACACGGTGGCGAGCTACATAAAGCTATGATTAGCGTTATTAGCATGATTAGCATGATTAGCGAGGCTCTGTGTTGAAGGTGAACTGTGACCAACGACAGAACAAAGACAAACACAGACCACAGACGACGATCAGCTGATCTTAATCCTGTTAATTAAGATATCGTCTTTATAATCTGAGCACAATCTCAGACACTTTTTACTCTTTCTCCATAATCTCTGTCTCTGAAGTCTTTGGGATTAGATTGAGAGATGATGGAGGTGATGGAGATAATCTGAGGAAGAGATTTTTTAAAAAGTGTGTTTTTTCTTCTTCTTTACATATAAAGAAAAACCTCTCTCTCTCTCTCTCTCTCTCTCTCTCTCTCTCTCTCTCTCTCTCTGGTTTCTCCATCCTAATCCCATGAAATGCAGTGATGCACAGATTAGCCTCTCCTGTTGTCACTCAGATTGGGTTTTAATCTAATCTAATCTACGCTGATGACAATGTGATGTGGAAACAGGTGTGAACGTGTGAATGTGGAGATGATGAGTGTGTGTGTGTGTGTGTGTGTGTGTGTGTGTGTGTGTGTGTGTGTGTGATTGTTCTGGTGTCTTATAGACAGAATAATGAAGATCCTCGTCCTTCATCATCCTCTCTTTTCTCCTCAGAATCTCACATTTGTCAGGATTAGTTTTTCTTCTCAAACATGAAAACAATCGTCACAGAAACAAAGATCACGCTCTTCTGTCTCTGCAGAGGAGACGCACCTTTACTGAGAGGAGGAGGAGGAGGAGGAGGAGGAGGAGAGGAGGAGAGAGGAGGAGGAGGAGAGAGGAGAGGAGGAGGAGAGAGGAGAGTTTAAAATATAACTTTTATGTCAAAATTAAAGTGAAATAGTTTCAGATTCATTTTCAGTCACTGTGTCATTTTGAAGATAAAAGGTATTTTCTTGTCATAATATAATATACTATATATATTATAATATACTATAATTTACTATAATATATTATAATATACTATAATTTACTATAATATACTATAATTTACTATAATATACTATAATTTACTATAATATACTATGATTAACTATAATATTATAATACACTTTAATTTACTTTAATATACTATGATTTACTATAATATACTATAATACACTATAATTTACTACAATATACTATATACTAATATATTATAATTGACTATAATAAATTACAATACACTATAATTTACTACAATATGCTATAATATACAATAATTTGCTATAATATACAATAATTTGCTATAATATACAATAATTTGCTATAATATACTTGTGT
>NC_139817.1:171139-183639 GCF_963457635.1 Microchirus variegatus
GCAGCAGCAGCAGCAGCAGCAGCAGCAGCAGCAGCGTTAGCATCAGCAGCTACATACTCCCTGCCATTGATATTCATTAGAGTGTATGCAGAGCGGTGAATAAGCTCCGCCCCCTCAGGGACACACACACTTTACATTGTTATCAGCGTCAGAACAAGGATTTTTCTCCTCAACAACAAACAGTCGCTCTCTGCTCGAGGTTCTTCAGATTAAAGCTGCTACACAACTGTGTTTAATCTCTGTGGACACAGTTCACCTGACTGTGATAAGGTGAGATGACCCACACACACACACACACACACACACACACACACACACACACACACACACACACACACACACACACACACACACACACTCCCGTATCGTCCAATCAGCTGCCTCGTATCATCCACAACGTGGACATGAAGCTTCTGTGTTTATTGACCTTTGGAGGAAAATCTGAGATTAGAAGACAGAGAAGATACTGAGACACGACCTGAGTTCAGCTTCAGTCTCCATGATGACTTGTGTTTATTCAGTTTGTAGCAAATAATAATAATAAAAAATAAATAAAAAAATTATTTTACATTTTAAAGTCAAAACAAATCATTTATAAAATATTGAAATAAAGTTTCCTCAGATTCTTTGCTTTGTGAAAAACAGAAATAAAGAAATGATTCTCTTGTTTTATTGGTGTTATTGTTTATAAACATTATTAAATGTATGAATGATATATATAATGTTTTACATATTATTATTATTATTATATTCTTCTCAGTGTGATTTTAATATTTTCAGGTTATTTCCCTTTTTTATTTGTGTAAAACACATTTTAAAAATATATAAATAATCATTGTTTACAATATTATATTTAATATAAAACAATGACTCAATCATCAACTACTTCAGTCATAGATTTATCTTTTATTTATTTTCTATTAATAATTAAAACACTTTTTCAGCTTCTTAACGTAAACATATAAATATATTCTATAAAAACCTGATGAATAAATAAATCATATTTATTATTATTTATGAGTTTGTGACGTGAAGAAGACGCAGGTGTTTTTCCACCTGTGTGTGTGTGTGTGTGTGTGTGTGTGTGTGTGTGTGTGTGTGTGGTTTATCAGTTAAGCCTCAAACAGGGAAAGTTCATCCTCTGTAGATTATAATCTCAGTGTTGACAGAAGCTGCTGCTGAAGGAGGAAGAAACTCTGAGTCTGTACTCTACTGTCTGAGAGACATGATTCTCTCAGGAGAGGGAGTGACTTTGGTGTGGGAGAGTGAGTGACTTTGGTGTGGGAGAGTGAGTGACTTTGGTGTGGGAGAGTGAGTGACTTTGGTGTGGGAGAGTGAGTGACTTTGGTGTGTGAGAGTGAGTGACTTTGGTGTGTGAGAGTGAGTGACTTTGGTGTGTGAGAGTGAGTGACTTTGGTGTGGGAGAGTGAGTGACTTTGGTGTGTGAGAGTGAGTGACTTTGGTGTGTGAGAGTGAGTGACTTTGGTGTGTGAGAGTGAGTGACTTTGGTGTGGGAGAGTGAGTGACTTTGGTGTGGGAGAGTGAGTGACTTTGGTGTGGGAGAGTGAGTGACTTTGGTGTGTGAGAGTGAGTGACTTTGGTGTGTGAGAGTGAGTGACTTTGGTGTGGGAGAGTGAGTGACTTTGGTGTGTGAGAGTGAGTGACTTTGGTGTGTGAGAGTGAGTGACTTTGGTGTGGGAGAGTGAGTGACTTTGGTGTGGGAGAGTGAGTGACTTTGGTGTGTGAGAGTGAGTGACTTTGGTGTGGGAGAGTGAGTGACTTTGGTGTGGGAGAGTGAGTGACTTTGGTGTGTGAGAGTGAGTGACTTTGGTGTGTGAGAGTGAGTGACTTTGGTGTGGGAGAGTGAGTGACTTTGGTGTGTGAGAGTGAGTGACTTTGGTGTGGGAGAGTGAGTGACTAGTGTGAGAGAGTGAGCGGTTTTGGTGTGAGAGAGTGAGTGACTTTGGTGTGAGAGAGTGAGTGAGTTCTAACAGTAAAGATAAAGAGGTTATAATCTCAAACTGTATCAGGTCAGTTTTCTTTCTTTAAGGATTAAGAATTATGAAATGAATCCAGGTTCTCAGTGTGTGTGTGTGTGTAATCTGAGCTGGGTTAACCCTAACCCTAATTGTCTCTAATGTGGCCCCCGGTCATTAAGCTAATGGATCAGTCCAGTCTGTGGCAGACGCTGAGCGTCAGCAGCTCAGTGAGCAGAGAGGAAGAGGAGGAGGATGAAGATGAAGACGAGGATGAAGACGAGGACGAGGATGAAGACGAAGACGAGGATGAAGACGAGGATGAAGACGAGGACGAGGATGAAGACGAAGACGAGGATGAAGACGAGGATGAAGACGAGGACGAAGATGAGGATGAGGATGAGGACGCACAGAGACACTGAGGACACTTTGAGAGGGACGAGTGTCCTCAGTCAGTGTGAGACGTGAAGACAACATGGCTGCTCATCATCATCATCATCATCATCATCATCATCATCATCAGAGTTTGTTTATTGTCACAGATGTTTAAAGTCTAATGTTTCCTCTGTGAAGTCAACCAGGAAGTAGGAGTACAGAGAGCAGCCACCAGGGGGCGACTGCAGTGGTGAAGAGAAGAAAACAATAATCATATGTTTTTGTTCTTAAACACAAACACACGTCAGTCTATTGATATATATTTATATATATTTATATATATTTACGATTTGTTTAAACACAAACGTGTTTGAGATGATTTCACTTTACAAAAATAACATTTTATTGCTTTAAAACGTCGTTTCCACGTGAATAAAAAGAGGATAAAACTGTTGTAGACGTTCACGTCGTTCTCAGTCTGAATAGAAGTGAATTCTATAAATGAAGAAATTTAGATCTTTGACTCAAAATCTGCTCAACGACACTTTTAATCCAGATTAAATCCAGATTATACAGGAATAATTAACATGTTAATAAAACACGACGGGAGTTTGTCAAATATCTTCAACTTCAGAGGAGTTTTCATTATGAACTGGTTACAAACTGAGGATTAAAGTATATATTAAAATAGTATAAACATATACTAGATACTGGTCATTCATTCATTCATTCATTCATTCACTCATTCACTCATGTTCCAGGGTTTATTGTGTAAATAAATGAGATCAAATGTGATTTTAGTTTTTCTTCAGTGTTCATATGAGACCACAGATGCAGATTAAAGCAGATTAGCTTGAGGATTATTCTAATGTCACAGATTATCATGTGTTTGTGTTTGGTTTGAAACATTCAAACTTTATGTCTCAGGAATGTAAAGAATGTTTCTGTTTTTTTATAGAATTTTTTTAATTTATTTTTTTAATCCCTGGAAACAGAGATGAGATTAAATATGATCAGGTCAGTGTGTGTGTGTGTGTGTGTGTGTGTGTGTGTGTGAGGATGGAAGCCCAGAGAAGACAAAACACAAGAGGACTCTTCCTCTTCCTCCTCTTCCTCGTCTTCGTCGTCTGGAGGTTTAGCTTTTGTTTGAAGTGAAAATTCACTGTTTGAGGATTAAAGTGGATTGACAGGAAGTGTTATCTGTTCACCATGGACTCAGGTAATCACTGTGTGTGTGTGTGTGTGTGTGTGTGTGTGTGTGTGTGTGTGTGTGTGTGTGTGTGTGTGTTTGAATTAGACACACACACACACACACACCACACACTCTCACACACACACACACACACACACACACACACACACACACACACACACACACACACACACACACACACACACACACACACACACACACTGTGGTCAGTGCAAAACACACACACACACACACACACACACACACACACACACACACACACACACACACACACACACACACACACACACACACACACACACTCCTCTTCTTCACCTGCAGATGAAATTCTCTGTAAAATCTGATTTTATACTTTTTCTTTTTCTCTCCTTCTTCCTGCAGCAGGTCTGCACCTCCTCCTCCTCCCTCCACCTCCTCTTCCCTCCTCCTCCTCCCCCTCTTCCCTACTCCTCCTCCTCCTCCTCCTTCCTCCTCCTCTTCCCTCCACCTCCTCCTCCTCTTCCCTCCTCCTCCTCCTCCCTCCACCTCCTCCTCCTCTTCCCTCCTCCTCCTCCCCCTCTTCCCTACTCCTCCTTCCTCCTCCTCCTCCCTCCACCTCCTCCTCCTCTTCCCTCCTCCTCCTCCCCCTCTTCCCTACTCCTCCTCCTCCTCCTTCCTCCTCCTCTTCCCTCCACCTCCTCCTCCTCTTCCCTCCTCCTCCTCCTCCCTCCACCTCCTCCTCCTCTTCCCTCCTCCTCCTCCCCCTCTTCCCTACTCCTCCTTCCTCCTCCTCCTCCCTCCACCTCCTCCTCCTCTTCCCTCCTCCTCCTCCCCCTCTTCCCTACTCCTCCTCCTCCTCCTTCCTCCTCCTCTTCCCTCCTCCTCCTCCATCTCTGTCACTGGGGCAGAAAAACCTCAGTTGTGCTTCATTGACGTTGAGAGACAGTAATTTCAGGTGTGTGTCTGACTTCAGATTAATGTCTGTATTTTGACTTGTAGCTTTTTTTACAAGTGTGTGTGTGTGTGTGTGTGTGTGTGTGTGTGTGTGTGTGTGTGTGTGTGTGTGTGTGTGTGTGTAGGGGCGTCACACCCTTCCGTTGACTGCTCGCTCACCTTGTCCATTAGCAGGTCAGTGGGAGGTGATGTTGTGGTTGAAAAATACCTGTGGGGCTAACGCTGAGCTAGCAACATAAACACTGGCTTTACAAAGACACACACACACACGTACGCACACACACGCACACACACACACACCTGACATTCCAACACACACACACACTCTCTCTCTCTCTTTGTTCTCTCCGTCACATCAGTGGTTTTTACGTTTCATTTCCTTTTTTCTGTTTGAAACTCGACTGAAAATCAATAAAAACGACGACGTAAAAGTTAGAGATTAAAAAAAAAGTTAGAGATTAAAACTCTGCGTGACCATGTGACTGTGATGATGTCATCACTGACAGGAAACACTGGTTTATACACTTATATATGTGTGTGTGTATATATATATGTGTATACACACATATATATATACTGTATATATGTGTGTGTATTTCTGTAATATGACAAATTGAGGTCAAGTCTTTTAATTGTCTTATTAAAGTTGTCTCTGTGTGTCTTTATGTATCTTTAGTGTGTCTTTAGTGTGTGTGTCTCTGTGTGTAGGTCTTTTTTGTGACTTTGTGTGTCTTTAGTGTGTCTCCATGTATCTTTAGTGTGTCTGTGTATTTGTGTCCAAACAGTGTGTGTCAGAATGCGTCTCCAGTTCAAATGTCTGTGTGTGTGTGTCTGTGTGTGTGTGTGTGCCCGTGTTGTGGACACAATAACAAAGTGTGTCTTTGTGTCACAGCTGAAGTGTTGTTGTGTAAATATGTGACTTTACAGTTTGTGTCCAGTTAAAGTTTTCAGTGTAAACTTCATGATCGTCACAAACACAAGAATATGACGAGCTTTAAGAGTTAGTTTAGGTTTAGTTTGTACAAAAACTCAATCATACACACGTTCATATTCACTCATTCATATTCACTCATTCATATTCACTCATTCATATTCATGAGCTGAGAGTCAAAGGACAGAGTTTAGGAGACAAATGTCTCTCACACAGAAAGAAGATTTTAAAACAAGTTTGAGAATAAATCCCAGCTGATCTGACGTCAGTTTAGATCAAGGTCAAAGGTCATAACGTGACTTCCTGTGGGAGTCGCAACTTTCAAGTTAAAGGGGGCGTGTCCCCAACAGGAGCAGGACACGCCCCCTCGGGTCAGATGACTGAACACCAACAGCACGTGTTACATACTGCAGCTTTAAATGTGACTGACTGCACTGTGTGTGTGTGTGTCTCTCTCTCTGTGTGTGTGTGTGTGTCTCTCTGTGTGTGTGTGTGTGTGTGTGTGTGTGTGTGTGTGTGTCTGTGTGTGTGTGTCTCTAATTGGCTGAGGAGGACACATGTCATAAAGGTGATTACTGGTCTCTTCCTCAGAGCAGTGAAGCGAACAGCAGCAGAAATTGCTTTTTTGTTAATGGACAGTTTCTCTTTCACTCGTCTTTTCTTTTCTTTTCTTTTCTTTCCCTTTTTGAACTTTATGGAAATTCATTCACTCGTAAAAAACAACAACCTGACAATTGTGTTTCTTTACATTTAAACTCGGAGTTTGTCACAGAAATCCTTAGATTTGAGTATTCAATATGATCTTTAATTGTCAGACAGAAGTTTGTAAACCGCTCACTCTCCCACACCAAAGTCCATAGAGACTTTGGTGTGGGGCAAATCAGGGCAAATGGATAATTTCATGATTTTCAAAAATTCATGAAAATTATTCCTTAAGAGATTTCTAAATATTTTCAACAGATCCTTGTTCAGGGCGATGCCGACTATTATGATGGTGAATTTCAAGTAATTCCGAGATACTTTTTGTTTTCGAGAAGAAAGTCAGTTCACTGTCAAAGTGCATCAGGGCAAATGGATCATTTCATGATTTTCAAAAATTCATGAAAATTATTCCTTAAGAGATTTGCAAATATTTTCAACTGATCCTTGTTCAGGGCGATGAAGACTATTATGATGGCAAATTTCAAGTAATTCCGAGATACTTTTTGTTTTTTTGAAGAAACTCAGTTCACTGTCAAAGTGCATCAGGGCAAATGGATCATTTCATGATTTTCAAAAATTCATTAAAAATATTCCTTAAGAGATTTGCAAATATTTTCAACACATCCTTGTTCAGGGCGATGCCGACTATTATGATGGTGAATTTCAAGTAATTCCGAGATACTTTTTGTTTTTTTGAAGAAAGTCAGTTCACTGTCAAAGTGCATCAGGGCAAATGGGTCATTTCATGATTTTCAAAAATTCATGAAAATTATTCCTTAAGAGATTTGCAAATATTTTCAACAGATCCTTGTTCAGGGCGATGAAGACTATTATGATGGTGAATTTCAAGTCATTCCGAGATACTTTTTGTTTTTTTGAAGAAACTCAGCTCACTGTCAAAGTGCATCAGGGCAAATGGATCATTTCCTGATTTTCAAAAATTCATAAAAAATATTCCTTAAGAGATTTCTAAATATTTTCAACAGATCCTTGTTCAGGGCGATGAAGACTATTATGATGGTGAATTTCAAGTCATTCTGAGATACTTTTTGTTTTCGAGAAGAAAGTCAGTTCACTGTCAAAGTGCATCAGGGCAAATGGGTCATTTCATGATTTTCAAAAATTCATGAAAATTATTCCTTAAGAGATTTGCAAATATTTTCAACTGATCCTTGTTCAGGGCGATGTCGACTATTATGATGGTAAATTTCAAGTCATTCCGAGATACTTTTTGTTTTTTTGAAGAAACTCAGTTCACTGTCAAAGTGCATCAGGGCAAATGGGTCATTTCATGATTTTCAAAAATTCATTAAAAATATTCCTTAAGAGATTTGCGAATATTTTCAACACATCCTTGTTCAGGGCGATGAAGACTATTATGATGGTGAATTTCAAGTAATTCCGAGATACTTTTTGTTTTTTTGAAGAAACTCAGCTCACTGTCAAAGTGCATCAGGGCAAATGGATCATTTCCTGATTTTCAAAAATTCATTAAAAATATTCCTTAAGAGATTTCTAAATATTTTCAACAGATCCTTGTTCAGGGCGATTCCGACTATTATGATGGTGAATTTCAAGTAATTCCGAGATACTTTTTGTTTTTTTGAAGAAACTCAGCTCACTGTCAAAGTGCATCAGGGCAAATGGATCATTTCCTGATTTTCAAAAATTCATTAAAAATATTCCTTAAGAGATTTCTAAATATTTTCAACAGATCCTTGTTCAGGGCGATGAAGACTATTATGATGGTGAATTTCAAGTCATTCTGAGATACTTTTTGTTTTCGAGAAGAAAGTCAGTTCACTGTCAAAGTGCATCAGGGCAAATGGGTCATTTCATGATTTTCAAAAATTCATGAAAATTATTCCTTAAGAGATTTGCAAATATTTTCAACTGATCCTTGTTCAGGGCGATGTCGACTATTATGATGGTGAATTTCAAGTCATTCCGAGATACTTTTTGTTTTTTTGAAGAAAGTCAGTTCACTGTCAAAGTGCATCAGGGCAAATGGGTCATTTCATGATTTTCAAAAATTCATGAAAATTATTCCTTAAGAGATTTGCAAATATTTTCAACTGATCCTTGTTCAGGGCGATGTCGACTATTATGATGGTGAATTTCAAGTCATTCCGAGATACTTTTTGTTTTTTTGAAGAAAGTCAGTTCACTGTCAAAGTGCATCAGGGCAAATGGGTCATTTCATGATTTTCAAAAATTCATGAAAATTATTCCTTAAGAGATTTGCAAATATTTTCAACTGATCCTTGTTCAGGGCGATGCCGACTATTATGATGGTGAATTTCAAGTAATTCCGAGATACTTTTTGTTTTTTTGAAGAAACTCAGCTCACTGTCAAAGTGCATCAGGGCAAATGGATCATTTCCTGATTTTCAAAAATTCATAAAAAATATTCCTTAAGAGATTTCTAAAAATTTTCAACAGATCCTTGTTCAGGGCGATGAAGACTATTATGATGGTGAATTTCAAGTCATTCTGAGATACTTTTTGTTTTCGAGAAGAAAGTCAGTTCACTGTCAAAGTGCATCAGGGCAAATGGGTCATTTCATGATTTTCAAAAATTCATGAAAATTATTCCTTAAGAGATTTGCAAATATTTTCAACTGATCCTTGTTCAGGGCGATGCCGACTATTATGATGGTAAATTTCAAGTCATTCCGAGATACTTTTTGTTTTTTTGAAGAAACTCAGTTCACTGTCAAAGTGCATCAGGGCAAATGGGTCATTTCATGATTTTCAAAAATTCATTAAAAATATTCCTTAAGAGATTTGCGAATATTTTCAACACATCCTTGTTCAGGGCGATGAAGACTATTATGATGGTGAATTTCAAGTCATTCTGAGATACTTTTTGTTTTCGAGAAGAAAGTCAGCTCACTGTCAAAGTGCATCAGGGCAAATGGGTCATTTCATGATTTTCAAAAATTCATGAAAATTATTCCTTAAGAGATTTGCAAATATTTTCAACTGATCCTTGTTCAGGGCGATGCCGACTATTATGATGGTAAATTTCAAGTCATTCCGAGATACTTTTTGTTTTTTTGAAGAAACTCAGTTCACTGTCAAAGTGCATCAGGGCAAATGGGTCATTTCATGATTTTCAAAAATTCATTAAAAATATTCCTTAAGAGATTTGCGAATATTTTCAACACATCCTTGTTCAGGGCGATGAAGACTATTATGATGGTGAATTTCAAGTAATTCCGAGATACTTTTTGTTTTTTTGAAGAAACTCAGCTCACTGTCAAAGTGCATCAGGGCAAATGGATCATTTCCTGATTTTCAAAAATTCATTAAAAATATTCCTTAAGAGATTTCTAAATATTTTCAACAGATCCTTGTTCAGGGCGATTCCGACTATTATGATGGTGAATTTCAAGTAATTCCGAGATACTTTTTGTTTTTTTGAAGAAACTCAGCTCACTGTCAAAGTGCATCAGGGCAAATGGATCATTTCCTGATTTTCAAAAATTCATTAAAAATATTCCTTAAGAGATTTCTAAATATTTTCAACAGATCCTTGTTCAGGGCGATGAAGACTATTATGATGGTGAATTTCAAGTCATTCTGAGATACTTTTTGTTTTCGAGAAGAAAGTCAGTTCACTGTCAAAGTGCATCAGGGCAAATGGGTCATTTCATGATTTTCAAAAATTCATGAAAATTATTCCTTAAGAGATTTGCAAATATTTTCAACTGATCCTTGTTCAGGGCGATGTCGACTATTATGATGGTGAATTTCAAGTCATTCCGAGATACTTTTTGTTTTTTTGAAGAAAGTCAGTTCACTGTCAAAGTGCATCAGGGCAAATGGGTCATTTCATGATTTTCAAAAATTCATGAAAATTATTCCTTAAGAGATTTGCAAATATTTTCAACTGATCCTTGTTCAGGGCGATGCCGACTATTATGATGGTAAATTTCAAGTCATTCCGAGATACTTTTTGTTTTTTTGAAGAAAGTCAGCTCACTGTCAAAGTGCATCAGGGCAAATGGATCATTTCCTGATTTTCAAAAATTCATTAAATTATTCCTTAAGAGATTTCTAAATATTTTCAACACATCCTTGTTCAGGGCGATGAAGACTATTATGATGGTGAATTTCAAGTAATTCCGAGATACTTTTTGTTTTTTTGAAGAAACTCAGCTCACTGTCAAAGTGCATCAGGGAAAATGGATCATTTCCTGATTTTCAAAAATTCATTAAAAATATTCCTTAAGAGATTTCTAAATATTTTCAACAGATCCTTGTTCAGGGCGATGAAGACTATTATGATGGTGAATTTCAAGTCATTCTGAGATACTTTTTGTTTTCGAGAAGAAAGTCAGTTCACTGTCAAAGTGCATCAGGGCAAATGGGTCATTTCATGATTTTCAAAAATTCATGAAAATTATTCCTTAAGAGATTTGCAAATATTTTCAACTGATCCTTGTTCAGGGCGATGTCGACTATTATGATGGTGAATTTCAAGTCATTCCGAGATACTTTTTGTTTTTTTGAAGAAAGTCAGTTCACTGTCAAAGTGCATCAGGGCAAATGGGTCATTTCATGATTTTCAAAAATTCATGAAAATTATTCCTTAAGAGATTTGCAAATATTTTCAACTGATCCTTGTTCAGGGCGATGCCGACTATTATGATGGTGAATTTCAAGTCATTCTGAGATACTTTTTGTTTTCGAGAAGAAAGTCAGTTCACTGTCAAAGTGCATCAGGGCAAATGGGTCATTTCATGATTTTCAAAAATTCATGAAAATTATTCCTTAAGAGATTTGCAAATATTTTCAACTGATCCTTGTTCAGGGCGATGTCGACTATTATGATGGTGAATTTCAAGTCATTCCGAGATACTTTTTGTTTTTTTGAAGAAAGTCAGTTCACTGTCAAAGTGCATCAGGGCAAATGGGTCATTTCATGATTTTCAAAAAATTCATGAAAATTATTCCTTAAGAGTTTTGCAAATATTTTCAACAGATCCTTGTTCAGGGTGATGCTGACTATTATGATGGTAAATTTCAAGTCATTCCGAGATACTTTTTGTTTTTTTGAAGAAACTCAGCTCACTGTCAAAGTGCATCAGGGCAAATGGGTCATTTCATGATTTTCAAAAATTCATTAAAAATATTCCTTAAGAGATTTGCGAATATTTTCAACACATCCTTGTTCAGGGCGATGAAGACTATTATGATGGTGAATTTCAAGTCATTCCGAGATACTTTTTGTTTTCGAGAAGTTTTAGTGAATTCAGCTTTTAAAATATTTACTTTAGACTTAACTCAGTGACACAAAGTGACCACACGAGGCAGCAGAGGACCAGCAGCTCCTGTGTCCCTGTGAGCTAAAATCACTGGTTTTCTCTGTGGACTTTGGTGTGGGAGAGTGAGTGGTTTACAGACGTGATCATGTGACGTAGTTGTCGTAGAAGAAGAAGAAGAAGAAGAAGAAGAAGAAGAAGAAGAAGAAGAAGAAGAAGAAGAAGAAGAAGAAGAAGAAGTCTCCATCTTAACGCTGCCTTTGTCACTCAGCCAGGAAAAAAAAAGAAAGAGAAAGACGTGACTGAGACGGCGTGAGAGGAAGAAAGAGGAGAAGGCCTCTTCTCTTCTTCTTCTCTTCTTCTTCTCTTCTCTTCTCTTCTTCTTCTCTTCTCTTCTCTTCTTCTTCTTCTTCTTTCCTTCTTCCCTCGCTCCGTCTGCTCTGCTTTTGTTCTCCTCTTCAGGAGGAGGAGTTAAATATCATCATGGAGACGATGCATGAAGTTCACTCTGTCACAGAAACCCAACACACGTGTGTGTGTGTGTGTGTGTGTGATGAATAATGTGTCTCAGGTGTGTGTGTGTGTGTGTCACACCTGTCCCCCCCCCCCACTGTGCACATTCACACCACTCTTTTCACTCCTCTCTCTCTCTCTCTCTCTCTCTCTCTCTCTCTCTCTCTCTCTCTCTCTCTCTCTCTCTCTCTCTCTCTCTCTCTCTCTCTCTCTCTCTCTCTCTCTCTCTCACTCTCTTTGACCTCGTCTCACGCTCATAATCTGTGTTGATAGAAAACTGCACAGAGATCTGTAAGCCCCGCCCCCCCAACAGACCCTGTGTGTGTGTGTGTGTGTGTGTGTTTGGCCCAGGGTGAACCTGCTCTTCTTCATCTTCTTCTTCTTCTTCATCACTCTCTCCCTCATCCTCACATTTTTTTTCAGGCAATCTTTGAAAAAAAAAAAAATTCATTTTTTTAATCTGAAAGTCTTCTTCTTCTTCTTCTGGAAGATTTAAAAGACACTGTGATGAAAGAGTGGGCTTTGAAATCTGCACACACACACACACACACACACACACACTCCTCAGCATGTGTGTGTGTGCAGTA
>NC_139817.1:196139-208639 GCF_963457635.1 Microchirus variegatus
CTTCATTTTAGATTCTTTACAAAGTCACTGAAATGACGTTAAACTGCACATTTTTACGACACCAACATGTAAATAAATCCACATTATTCTCGTGTTTGTGGAGTTTATTTCAGTTTAAGAGCGATTTGAAGTGTTAAATGAAGCGTTTACAGTCAGGAAAGTGCTGTGAAATCACAGTTAATAACTCGACGTTTACTGTAAAACTCAGTGTAAAAGCGCGTTATCTGTGACTCTGGGATTTGAGTTCTTTAAATCTGAAAATAACTGATGAATTTTGGGCCGGATTTTCAAGGTAAAATCCCTGCGATCACTTCATTAAAGTGCTGAGGATCAATCTGAATAAAACTATCTTCAATTTAAATAACATTTAAATAAAAATTGTGTTTTTTTTGTTGAAATATCTTCTGTTTGTTTTTAGTCGACGTAGAAAAATGTCAATTCAACATAAATTTAACTGATTTCAGACTCCGCCCACATCAGAGAGAATAACACTTTAAAAACCTGCTCCAAAATGAAATAAATAAATAAATGTAAATTATAAAGCAGTGGATTTTTATTCACACTTACACTTTTCTCCTCTGTTTCCATCCCATAATAATAAAAAAGAGTCTTGGCGTGAACTTTAATGAAGGTTTTTAAATCACAACGGATTCATTAAAGAAAAAACAAATGTCGTCATTTACACACTCTTTACTGATAGTGACAGAATTAGTGTGTGTGTGTGTGTGTGTGTGTGTGTGTGTGTGTGTGTGTGTGTGTGTGTGTGTGTGACCCTGGATCACAGATCTGCTGTAATTGAGGCAAAAAAAAAAGGTTCCTTCAAGAAGAAAAGAGGTTTCAGCATATTTACACACACACACACACACACACACACACACACACACACACACACACACACACACACACACACACACACACACACACACACACACACACACACACACACACACACACACACACACACACACACACACACTTTGATAATTAGCTCAGTAAAATGAACTTTAATTCTTCCTGGTGTCTCTGTAATCACTGCTGTTTAATTAAAAGTCCAAATCAATCTGTTGGATTGCAAAAGTCTCAGTGAAAGAACAGGAGAAATTAGACCTTAATCCTCGGAGTAAGTGCTCGTCATGTCCTCACACACACACACACACACACACACACACTGAAAAGACAAACCCTTTTCCAGAGTAAAATCTCCTCTTTTTCCTCCTCCACCTCCTCCTTAAAGAAGAGCGTGTGATATAATGTGATCCATTCTCTTCTTTAAAAAACTCATTACAGCGTTTGAAATGAGAATCTGTGTCTTTAAAAAAAGTGCCTGGTCCACATTGTGTCTCAGAGACGAGGGACGTCGCGTCCAGGGGGCGCCGAGCGCAATCAAGAGCAGAGTGGATTAGTTTCCTTTTCACACTCATTGAGACGCAGTGAAGAGACGAGCGTTTGCTGACACTTTTGTGTTTGACCGCAGACGAGTGAAGAAAACCTCAGGACAAGATAGAGTCCTTCACACGGACTTCACACGGTCAGGAGGCGACTTAGCGCCCGGCTAACATGACACGCGCACTAAAGAGTCATTACGCAATTCTTCTGCCGTCAGCGCACACTCAAAGTCGCAGGAAATCCACAAAGTTTACAACAAAGAAGCAGAAAGTGACCGAGTTTGTGTGGTTTTATGCTTCAACCACAAACTTTTGCCACTGCACGAGCCGTGACGCTCACTTCCTGTCCTGCACAGGTCATTTCCTGTTCTGAACACGTCAATTCCTGTCCTGTCCTGAACACGTCACTTCTTGTCCTGCACACGTCACTTCCTGTCTTGCACAAGTTACCTCCTGTCCTGCACACGTCACTTCCCGTCCTGCACACGTCACTTCCTGTCCTGCACACGTCACTTCCTGTCTTGCACAAGTTACCTCCTGTCCTGCACACGTCACTTCCCGTCCTGCACACGTCACTTCCTGTCTTGCACAAGTCACTTCCTGTCCTGCACACGTCACTTCCCGTCCTGCACACGTCACTTCCTGTCTTGCACAAGTTACCTCCTGTCCTGCACACGTCACTTCCTGTCCTGCACACGTCACTTCCCGTCCTGCACACGTCACTTCCTGTCTTGCACAAGTCACTTCCTGTACTGCACACGTCACTTCCCGTCCTGCACACGTCACTTCCCGTCCTGCACACGTCACTTCCCGTCCTGCACACGTCACTGTCACTTGAACATACTGCCCCCAGGTGGTCGTCTCCAGTAAGGACATGACTACAGAGCTGCAGAATTACGACACATTTCCTCTCTATTTCTACTCACGTTTACACGTCACAATAAAAGCACGTAGATTAGCTCAGATTAGCAGCTTCCTGGTCGACAGTTAAGGAGAAACTTAACAATTGTGTTTATGAGAGAATTTAAGATGATCTTCGTCGTGTTTATTTGTTGTTCCATTTGTGTCGCGTCATGTAAACAACAACAATGACAACAACGACAACATGAAGGTTCAGATCAGATTATTATCTTTGTCTCTCTCATAAGTCAAAATATCTATGAACAGAATCCACAGTCGACTTTAAACCAGCTCCAGTGTGTGTGTGTGTGTGTGTATGTGTGTGTGTGTGTGTGTGTCCGTGTGTGTGTGTGTCCTGATAAGATTGGGTCTGTTTTTAATTAGACGTCAGAAGAAAGACGACAGTTATTTTCACTCTGCTCTCGTATCAGTTTGTAATTAACGCTGCTGTTCCTCCACGCCGCTGCTCCCTACACTAACACAACACAACCCAACACAACAACGACACAAACACACACAAACACACACAAAGTGCTCTGGTTTCTACGCTTATTCTGTTCTATTCTTTTATTCTGAAAATAAAAAGAGGTTTCTGTTGTTTTTGTCACAAACACAGAGGAGAGAATATGTTTTAAATAAAAGAACACACTTCACATACATGTATACATATATATATATATATATATATATATATATATATATATACTGTGCATGTATATATGATGTCAGTGTTGGTGCTGGGATTACGCTGGATTAGGAGTCATGGTCTGGTTCAGACTGACACACAAACACTCTGAGTTTGATCAAGTCCAGATTCTCTAAGTTTACAAAATCAAAATGTGATTTAGATTTGGGACCAAAGACAAAAAGTGACACACACACACACACACACACACACACACACACACACACACACACACACACACACACACACACACACACACACACACACACACACACACACACACACACACACACACACACACACACACTGTAAGATCTTTCCAAAATAAAAAAAATCCATAAAAATGTAATTACATCTTTATGAGTCTGAGAGAAAAAACAACACAATGAACAAGTGAACGAGCGCACACATGTTTGTGTGTGTGTGTGTGTGTGTGTGTGTGTGTGTGTGTGTGTGTGTGTGTGTGTGTGTGTGTGTGGATAAGGATCAGGTGATCACATTCTTTAATTGCAGTTTCTCTGCTCCAACTTCTGTAAAAGTATTAATTAAAGCTCATCATTAATCAAGGCCTTTGGCAGGAGGAGGAGGAGGAGGAAGAGGAGGAGGAGGAAGAGGAGGAGGAGGAAGAGGAGGAGAAGGAGGAGGAGCAGGAAGAGGAGGTGGAGGAGGAAGAGGAGGAGGAGGAAGAGGAGGAAGAGGAGGAAGAGGAGGAAGAGGAGGGAGAGGAGGAGGAGGAGGAGGAGGAAGAGGAGGAGGAAGAGGAGGAGAAGGAGGAGGAGGAGAAGGAAGAGGAGGTGGAGGAGGAAGAGGAGGAAGAGGAGGGAGAGGAGGAGGAGGAGGAGGAGGAAGAGGAGGAGGAAGAGGAGGAGAAGGAGGAGGAGGAGAAGGAAGAGGAGGTGGAGGAGGAAGAGGAGGAGGAGGAAGAGGAGGAGGAGGAGGGAGAGGAGGAGGAGGAGGAGGAGGAGAAGGAAGAGGAGGAGGAAGAAGAGGAGGAGGAGGAGAAGAAGTAAACTAGACTAGATTACAGTTGATTAGATTAGATTATACGACACGAGATCAGATTAGATCAGTAAGACAGCATTAGATTAGATTAGATTACAAACACAGAAACCTTCACAGGAAATAAGAAAAGAGAAATAAAGTTTATAATAGTTTAAAAATATGAGAAAATAGAATTAGAAATTATTATAATAATATATTAATTATATTTGTAATTATTATATATTATATTTATGACATTATTATATTGATGATACAGTTTATTCATCTTTATAATTATATTTATATTTATATTAATGACAGTTTATTCTCTTTCTTTCTTGCAGAAAAGCTGAACGTCATCAAACAGACGATGATTCTCTAAATTCAAATATTCTGGGATTAAACAGAAGAAGTTGATGTTTTTTAATGAAGTGAAGTGAGTGAATGTTGACATGAACTTTATGAACTTTATAAACTTTATGAACTCATGAATAACACGTTTGTTCTTCACCTCTTTACATTTGTCCAAACACTCTCGTCTTCCTCTCTTTAAATGAGTGAAACAGGAAGAGAATGAAAGTTATTTTCACGTCTGTTCTCACTCTCTTTTCTCTCTTTTCTCTCTTTTCTCTCTTTTCTCTCCTGTCGTTTACAAAATGGCTTCTGAAAATCATCCTCAATTTGTTCAGTGTCTGAGTCAAAGAAAGACGGTGAGAGACAGAAGACGTGAGGACGAGGATGAGGATGAGGACGAGGACAGATCAGGTGTCTCCTAACGGTCGCTCAGCGTCAATGATGTTCTGGGCTCTGAGCCCAAATGTGACAACATGAAGACATGAAGACATGAAGACATGAAGACATGGAGACATGGAGACAGACAGAGGACACAGTGTCCACAGAAGGTCGTCACTGAAGGACACGTCAAAGACGTTCAGAGGTGAAGAAAGTTCAGCTTTAGTCGTTTGTCTCTGGAACTGAAAACGTTTCACCTCTTTTGTTGCAATCTGTCGTCTGTGATGGAGCTAACAGCTAAGCTAACAGCTAAGCTAACAGCTAAGCTAACAGCTAAGCTAACAGGTTAGGTTGACACGTTGTCTTCTCACGATGTAGAAACAAAAAAAAAACTGTCGTGAACGTTTCTCAGGTTTGTGTCTTTATTTCCTCGATCTCAGGTCAAACAGCGCCCTCTGCTGCACCATGTGGTCATTACCACAAACAACCAGACGCACTTCTGGACTGATGTCATCACGGATTCAAACGCTGAGTTCAAACTCACAGAGAAACGACCACGAAGCCGCGTTCAAATGCTCAGAATTATTTCTCTTCAATCTCATCTGCCTGAAACCATAATCTCATTAATCTGGTGTTCTCACTGTGGAGGAGGAGGAGGAGGAGGAGGAGGAGGAGGAGGAGGAGGAGGAGGAGGAGGAGGAGGAGCAGGAGCAGGAGCAGGAGGAGGAGGAGGAGGCCGCTGTGTTAGTGACGATGAAGGTGCATTAAGTCGTCTCATTACAGTTTAACGTCTCTCGCTCACAATCACTTTGTACAAGGTCAAAGTAAAACGAGTGGAAATGAAAAAGCTCCTGAAGCATCACTTTATATCTGTGACGAGAGAAAAGAAGAAGAAGAAGAAGAAGAAGAAGAAGAAGAAGAAGAAGAAGAAGAAGAAGAAGAAAGGCTTTCATGAAGAAAAGAGACGACTCAGGGTTTTTCTCTTTCCCCTCAAACACAATCCTTCACTTCCTGATGACGATAATGTGCAGAATTGTCACTTAATTAAAGTTGAGCAAAGTTGAAGAAGAAGAATATTAAACATTAAACACTGATGTCGTCGTGTGAAAGTGGGAAATTATCACATACAAATTAATTAGTGTTTCAGAGGAAAGAATTACATTTAGAACATTAAAAAGATAGTGAGTGAAACGGGAAAGTTCACACACACACACACACACACACACACACACACACACACACACACACACACACACACACACACACACACACACACTGAGGACGCTCATCATCATCATCATCCTCGTCTTCCTCCCTGAGGACAGACACTGGGCCACAGTCTAATTAAAATAAATATGTAAATGAGGACAGTGAGGAAGTGAAAGTGATCATCATCAGTGTGGACACAGGTTCAGGAAATAATCTAGAAAAACAACAAGGTCACGACTTTAAATCAAAGATGGAGGAGAAGACTCTTTAAAGGGACAGTTCACATTATTATATATTTATATATTTATGAGTCTCTGAAATATAGATATACGTCTGTATTTCACTGTTAGACTGATGATTGTAAACCACTCACTCTCACACACCAAAGTCACTCAATCTCTCACACCAAAGTCACTCACTCTCCTACACCAAAGTCACTCACTCTCCCACACCAAAGTCACTCACTCTCTCACACCAAAGTCACTCACTCTCCCACACCAAAGTCACTCACTCTCCCACACCAAAATCACTCACTCTCCCACACACCAAAGTCACTCACTCTCCCACACCAAAGTCACTCACTCTCCCACACCAAAGTCACTCACTCTCTCACACACCAAAGTCACTCACTCTCCCACACCAAAATCACTCACTCTCCCACACCAAAATCACTCACTCTCCCACACCAAAGTCTTATTTCATTTAGACTTAACTCAGTGACACAAAGTGACCACACGAGGCAGCAGAGGACCAGCAGCTCCTGTGTCCCTGTGAGCTAAAATCACTGGTTTTCTCTATGGTCTTTGGTGTGGCAGAGTGAGTTTCCTCCTGCAGCTCAGTGTGACTTGAACACAGAGTCGTGTGATGTTTCACTCACAGATTTAAATATGAATTAACTGAAGTGTTAAAGCTTTTTCACTCTCAGCTTCTTCAGGATCCTCTTTCACTTCAGCGTCTTCATTTAAAGTGCTTTCATATCCAACACTTGAAGGTTTTCCTGTGTCGCTGAGCGTCAAACCAGCAGCGCTGGAGTAAAGTGAGCCCAGGACGGCGAGTTAATTAACGCAGAGTCAGACATAATAGTGGAGCTCAGAGAGAGACTTGACACTGAGATGGACGGATACGTCTTTCACTGCTTTTCTTACTGGTGACAAAAGAAGAAGAAGAAGAAGAAGAAGAAGGTCACGGTGACTTTGAGGTTATTATTCTACAGAGAGACGACAACGTCGTGGTTACAGCGCCGAGGTCAGGCTCCTCCCCCTCCTCCTCTGGGGGCGGGGACACACACACACACACACACACACACATATATATAATTCCAGAGCCCAGATGGAGGCGGGCGATACGGCGAGGACGGGGAATACGGCGAGATAATTACGGCCGATACTCGTGATTGTGAACGCGGTCGAGTGGAAAAGGTGGACGACGAGATAAAAGAGTCATGAGGAGGAGGAGGAGGAGGAGGAGGAGGAGGAGGAGGAGGGGGGGGGGAGAATATGATTTTAATTCACTGATCATCTTTTAACAACTAAAACCTGTAATAAATGTTTATTAACTGTTAAATAATGTCCTATGTTTAATATTTAATTTTTTTTAAAAGGTTTATAATGAAGTCACAGTCACTAACCTTAACTAAAAATACTAAATAATCTTCACCTTAACTATAATTATAATAGTATAATATAACTATAGTTAATTAGATTAATTTCTGCGTGATTAATGTTTTAAATTGTTTTAATTTCAATATTCTATTGTGTTTTCACTTCAATTGCCTTGTGTAAGAACAGCACTATACAAATGAACCTTAACTATAATGAAGCATATTTTACCTAAAGTGTAAAACAGTGTTTTCATAAATGTATGAGGACGGAATCAGAATTAATTTACTGTAATTAAGCTTTTATTGACCATCGTTAGGTTGACGAGGAGCATTAATGAAGGTTAATACACATGTTTAATGTCAGATAAATTATTATTAATAATAATAATAATAATAATAACAATGATAATAATAATGATAATAATAATAATAATGATAATAATTATAATGATAATGATAATGATAATGATAATGATAATAATATATGAATGAATATCTTCACTAACCTGAATAACATGAACACAGGGAGTTCAAATGTGAATGTAAACATTTAAATATTCAGATGTTTTACTCAGTTACTGGAGATTATTTGAAGAGATTAGAAAAAATATAGACGAGAGGAAGAACATGAACGTACTCTGGACTTTAGTGTACGTGTTTGTTAGTGAAGAAGATGAAGAAGAAGATGAAGAAGATGAAGATAAGCTCATGTCACACAGACAGAACGTCCAGGTGAGACACGTTCACATGACCACACTGAACTCTGTCAGCCATCACACACACACACACACACACACACACACACACACACACACACACACACACACACACACACACACACACACACACACACACACACACACACACACACACACACACACCACACACACACACACACACACACACACACACACACACACTGGTGTCCCGTCAGCGGAAAAACACACACAAAACCAAATGAAGGCGTCGTTGTCGTCGTTGTCGTCGTTATCAGCGTCATCTGACACCTAATGTAACTGCAGCTTTAATGGATCACAGTCACAGATCGATTCATGTCCGACACTTTGTTACACCTGATAATCTGATGCTAATCTGACCAGATTATGATTCTGTGAACTGCTGCAACGACGTGAAGTTAGAAAAATAAATTTAAAAAAAGGCTCTTTTATGTGCGTGCTTGTGTGTTTTTGGATGTGTGTGTGTGTGTGTGTGTGTGTGTGTGTGTGTGCGTGTGTGTGTGTGTGTGTGTGTGCGGTGGATTATCTGATCTGTCTCTGCTGTTGCACAATTTTCTCTTATCGTGATCTGGTTTGTTGGTTTTTCGAGAATTCGAGTGACACGGAAAAGAAGAAAAACTCCCAGTGAAGAAACGTGACGAAGGCTGAAGACTCAACACTTTCATCTGATGTCAGATTAAAAACGGCGTAATCTCAGATTACAGCTCATTAAAGATGACCATGTTTGTTGGAGGTGGACGACGACGAGTCTGAATGTTTGTTTCACCATCATTTAAAAAAGATCAGATTATATTTGGATGTTTTAATCTGTTACACATGACCAGGTGACCTAATCCTGATCACATCATCATCCTCACTCTAATCTACTAAACAGTTTATATTCACGTACGTTAACGTGTAACTGTGTCATTAAGATACGTAAACTGTTTAAAGGCTGCAGTTTTGTTCTAATATAACATTAAATTGGAGTGATTTACATCATGTTTTTAATCTCACTGTTAAACTGAAGTCTGTAAAACACTCACTCTCCCACACCAAAGTCCATAGAGAAAACCTGTGATTTTAGCTCACAGGGACATAGGAGCTGCTGGTCCTCTGATTTTGGTGTGGGAGAGTGAGTGACTTTGGTGCGGGAGAGTGAGTGACTTTGGTGTGGGAGAGTGAGTGACTTTGGTGTGTGAGAGTGAGTGACTTTGGTGTGGGAGAGTGAGTGACTTTGGTGTGGGAGAGTGAGCGACTTTGGTGTGTGAGAGTGAGTGGACTTTGGTGTGGGAGAGTGAGTGACTTTGGTGCGGGAGAGTGAGTGACTTTGGTGTGGGAGAGTGGGTGACTTTGGTGCGGGAGAGTGGGTGACTTTGGTGCGAGAGAGTGAGTGACTTTGGTATGGGAGAGTGAGCGACTTTGGTGTGGGAGAGTGAGGGACTTTGGTGCGGGAGAGTGAGTGACTTTGGTGCGGGAGAGTGAGTGGTTTACAGACTTCAGTTTAACAGTGAGATCTTGTTACGTAGACGTCGTAGACTTAAACTAACGTAGATTTTATTGCACAAGTCTTTTATAAATCAGTATTTTTGTGTGTTTTCCCGTCTCTGTGCTGACTGTGTGTCAGAATGTGGTTTAAAAACCCTGAACTGTTCCTTTAAGTCATGTTAAAAATGCATTTGTCTCTTTAATAAAAAGGTCAGTGAGTGAAAACAGAGTAAAAAGCTGATGATTAATGACATGTGTTAGTGTCAGATATGAAAACACAGCAGAGCGTCTTCACATCACATCATTACTTGTGTGATTGTGTTCAGACTCTTTCACCTAAAAACACCTTCAGAGTCTAAATCAGCTCAGAGTGATTTTGATCTCACTCATATTCCGTCGTCACGAAGACGAATGTATGTGCAGACGAAGGCTGAGGAAGACTTTAATAAATCCTGCGTCATCGCTCGCGTCCACACACACACACACACACGCTGACAACTGCATTTACTTAAAGACACTTTGATAAATTCATTTGTGTTTTTGCCGCCTTTTATCTGCAGAAATACATTGAGAGGAGAATAATGATCACGACTGAGGGATGAAAGTGTTTCAGCGTCTGTTTCCTCGGCTGCACTTTCATTTTTCATCAAACGTGACGACGACGAAAAAGAGAACAAACGTGTTCAGTGTTCAGTGTTCAGTGTTCTCTGCTTTTACACTTTAATACAAATTAAAATAAACAACTTCAATCAGAAATTCAACAAAACTAACATAGAAACTATTGAGAGCGCCTCCTGTTGGCCGTGCTAAGCTACTTCAGAGGATTAGGAGATTTATCAACGACAACAAACATAAGAAAACACCAAAGCTAAACTCTGACAAATGTAACAAATAACTTCAAATAAAACAGAAGATATTTAAACGATTTCTGTAAATTTGTTTTAAACTGGACCATAAATAACAAAATATACACCAGAGAGAGCGCCCCCTGGCGGCAGCAACGTCACACACATGTTTGTTATTCAGCTTTGATAAAAATGTCTAAAGTCTAAAAGAGAAAAAGTGTGGGACCTCAACGTGAGCCCTGAGGAACGCCAGGAAGGAGTAAGTGAATGTTTTTCAAAATAAAATCACACAATAGAACATATTTACAATTGTTGGTTTTTAAATCGACCTGGATTAATAATCCCATCATGATATTAGTACATTAGTACATATTAGTGTACAATCATGACTTTTCCATTAAAACATCACTAATTAAACACATAAATAGGTGTATGGTGAGATAAGAATGAGGCCTAAACCTGAGCCTTGAGGAACGACACGACTCAAATGTCAGGGTTTAGATGAATTTACCAAAATAAAAGCACAGAAATAAACACTTTTAATGACTGTTCTGTTACAAAGTAACGTTTATAGATTATTTCCATTATATTAGATTATGTATTATTTACTAATGATGATGAAATATACAACTGATATTTAAGTGTTGAATTAGATCAAAAGTCCTTCAGTGAGTGACAGCAAAATGTGTGTGTGTGTGTGTGTGTGTGTGTGTGTGTGTGTGTGTGTGTGTGTGTGTATGTGTGTGTCGTCCACAGATCAAACTCTTGAATAAACACCAGTCGTTTCCTAACTGTGTTTGGAGAGAACGAACGTCTGCTGAGCTCAGTGTTAGAGGAGGATATGAGCAGCAGATGTGTGTGTGTGTGTGTGTACGTGTGTGTGTGTGTGTGTGTGTGTGTGTGTGTGTGTGTGTGTGTGTGTGTACATGTGTGTGTGCAGCAAACACACACACACACACGACTCTGAAGCTCCTGCAGGTTTTTCCTCAGCTCTATTTTTGGGAGGTGGTTGAAGGTTTAAAGACGTTTAAAGACATTAAAGACGTTTAAAGACAAGACGTTTGTGAACATTTATCAACATTTACGTAAACGTTTACGAATGTTTATGAACATTTATGAACGTTTGTGAACGTTTATGAACATTAATGAGAATTTATGAACATTTGTGAACGTTTATGAAGATTTAAGAATGTTTACGGACATGTATGAACGTTTGTTAACATTTATAACTTTTATGAATGTTAATGAACGTTTATGGAGGTAAATTTGAGACTTTTAATCCCTGAGATTGTTGTGAAGAAAACTAAAAACACGTCCTGGAAAAGAACTGCACTTCTTTTTTCCTCCTGGTGTGTGAAAGTTTTCAGAAGTGAAGTGAAAAGCGTGAGTTAAGAATCTGACGCTGACTTTTCTAATTAGAGACAGAATCTTCTTCTGTGTTTAATTAGAAAAAGGTTTTCTGTCCGTTCGACTGCTTTTGTTTCACTGCAGACGCTGATCCTCCCTCTTTCCCTCTGCTCATTTACACGTGTTTTTATGCTGGAATAATGCTGATCTTATCACGCTGATAATTGCTCTATAATTATGGGATGGAATTCTCCTGTGGTTTGGTTTGTCCAGCGTGAGCAGAATCAGCTCCGAGGTTCACGCAACACATTTACTGCAGTTCTGTTCAATTATGAGCCATCGTTTCATTCTATAATCTTAATCTTAATCTGGGCTCAGTCCTCTGCTGCTTCACCTGTGATAAAACACTAAAGAGGTCAGAGGTTCTGGTTCTTCACTGATACAAAAACCTGGACCTGGATCATCTGAGTCTGATAAACAGAACCAGAACCAGAACCTGAGTTTGAGTCAAATCTGAAATATTTATCTAAAAAGTTCCACAAGGATCAGATTAAGGTCCCAGACTTTTTTAATTTAACGATGAATTTGTTCTTTTATTTTTAAATTCACCAA
>NC_139817.1:213639-262493 GCF_963457635.1 Microchirus variegatus
GGACGATAAGAAGCTGAGTGTGTGTGTGTGTGTCTGTGTGTGTGTGTGTGTGTGTGCGTGTGTGTGTGTGTCACACAGCGTTGACCCCTCTCTTTGGACGATAACTCGCTGCAGAGTCTCAGTTGAGGATTATCAGACCTGGATTATCAGAGAACTCTTGTCATGACACAATCACAACCTGCTGAGTCATGGTTTTTATTATTATTGATATCACCAGTGCAGTGACTGTAGGAAGTATGTTTTCCTATAGAGGGCGCTGAAAAAGATTTTTCAGTTATGGTAAAGTATGATAAGGAACATAAAGTCTAACATGACACTGTGCAACCTGATTAGGAACAACTCTAATGTGCCTAATGTTTTTTTGAAGAAAGTCAGCTCACTGTCAAAGTGCATCAGGGCTGATGGATAATTTCATTATTTTCAAAAATTCATGAAAATTATTCCTTAAGAGATTTGCAAATATTTTCAACAGGTCCTTGTTCAGGGCGATGCCGAATATTATGATGGTGAATTTCAAGTAATTCCGAGATACTTTTTGTTTTTTTGAAGAAAGTCAGCTCACTGTCAAAGTGCATCAGGGCAAATGGATAATTTCATTATTTTCAAAAATTCATGAAAATTATTCCTTAAGAGATTTGAAAATATTTTCAACAGATCCTTGTTCAGGGCGATGAAGACTATTATGATGGTGAATTTTAAGTAATTCCGAGATACTTTTTGTTTTTTTGAAGAAAGTCAGCTCACTGTCAAAGTGCATCAGGGCAAATGGATCATTTCATTATATTAAAAAATTCATGAAAATTATTCCTTAAGAAATTTCCAAATATTTCCAACTGATCCTTGTTCAGGGCGATGCCGACTAATATGATGGTGAATTTCAAGTCATTCCGAGATACTTTTTGTTTTTTTGAAGAAAGTCAGTTTACTGTCAAAGTGCATCAGGGCTAATGGATTATTTTCAAAAATTCATGAAAATTATTCCTTAAGAAATTTCCAAATATTTTCAACAGATCCTTGTTCAGGGCGATGTCGACTATTATGATGGTGAATTTCAAGTAATTCCGAGATACTTTTTGTTTTTTTGAAGAAAGTCAGTTCACTGTCAAAGTGCATCAGGGCAAATGGATAATTTCATTATTTTCAAAAATTCATGAAAATTATTCCTTAAGAAATTTCCAAATATTTTCAACAGATCCTTGTTCAGGGTGATGCCGACTATTATGATGGTGAATTTCAAGTAATTCCGAGATACTTTTTGTTTCTTTGAAGAAAGTCAGTTCACTGTCAAAGTGCATCAGGGCAAATGGATCATTTCATTATTTTCAAAAATTCATGAAAATTATTCCTTTAGAGATTTGCAAATATTTTCAACAGATCCTTGTTCAGGGTGATGAAGACTATTATGATGGTAAATTTCAAGTCATTCCGAGATACTTTTTGTTTTTTTGAAGAAAGTCAGTTCACTGTCAAAGTGCATCAGGGCAAATGGATCATTTCATTATTTTCAAAAATTCATGAAAATTATTCCTTAAGAAATTTCCAAATATTTCCAACTGATCCTTGTTCAGGGCGATGCCGACTATTATGATGGTGAATTTCAAGTAATTCCGAGATACTTTTTGTTTTTTTGAAGAAAGTCAGCTCACTGTCAAAGTGCATCAGGGCAAATGGATCATTTCATTATTTTCAAAAATTCATGAAAATTATTCCTTAAGAAATTTCCAAATATTTTCAACAGATCCTTGTTCAGGGTGATGAAGACTATTATGATGGTGAATTTCAAGTAATTCCGAGATACTTTTTGTTTTTTTGAAGAAAGTCAGCTCACTGTCAAAGTGCATCAGGGCAAATGGATCATTTCATTATATTAAAAAATTCATGAAAATTATTCCTTAAGAAATTTCCAAATATTTCCAACTGATCCTTGTTCAGGGCGATGCCGAATATTATGATGGTGAATTTCAAGTCATTCCGAGATACTTTTTGTTTTTTTGAAGAAAGTCAGTTCACTGTCAAAGTGCATCAGGGCAAATGGATCATTTCATTATTTTCAAAAATTGATGAAAATTATTCCTTAAGAGATTTGCAAATATTTTCAACAGATCCTTGTTCAGGGCGATGCTGACTATTATGATGGTAAATTTTAAGTAATTCCGAGATACTTTTTGTTTTTTTGAAGAAAGTCAGCTCACTGTCAAAGTGCATCAGGGCAAATGGATCATTTCATGATTTTCAAAAATTCATGAAAATTATTCCTTAAGAGATATGCAAATATTTTCAACAGATCCTTGTTCAGGGTGATGAAGACTATTATGATGGTAAATTTCAAGTAATTCTGAGATACTTTTTGTTTTCGAGAAGAAAGTCAGTTTACTGTCAAAGTGCATCAGGGCAAATGGATCATTTCATTATTTTCAAAAATGAATGTAAATTATTCCTTAAGAGATATGCAAATATTTTCAACAGATCCTTGTTCAGGGCGATGAAGACTATTATGATGGTGAATTTCAAGTAATTCCGAGATACTTTTTGTTTTTTTGAAGAAAGTCAGCTCACTGTCAAAGTGCATCAGGGCAAATGGATCATTTCATGATTTTCAAAAATTCATGAAAATTATTCCTTAAGAGATATGCAAATATTTTCAACTGATCCTTGTTCAGGGTGATGCCGACTATTACGATGGTAAATTTCAAGTCATTCCGAGATACTTTTTGTTTTCGAGAAGAAAGTCAGTTTACTGTCAAAGTGCATCAGGGCAAATGGATTATTTTCAAAAATTCATGAAAATTATTCCTTAAGAGATTTGCAAATATTTTCAACAGATCCTTGTTCAGGGCGATGAAGACTATTATGATGGTGAATTTCAAGTCATTCTGAGATGCCTGGTTCTTCTTCATGTTCCACAGCAGCAGATCCTTCTGTGTGAAGGTGTCACTGAGGATCACAGTCGTGTCCATGTTCACAGTATTTATTCAGTGACAGAAGCTCAGCTGTTCTCACTGTGACAAAGTGAAGTCTCATAGATTCTCAGCCTTTGATAAGAATCTTCAGTGAGAGACGAGGACATGAAACGAGGCTGAGGTGAGACTTAAAGAGACACCAGGTGATAAAAGACCTCCACAAGACAAAGACCATCAATTAGAGACAGACACTATCTCAACTGTGTGTGTGTGTGTGTGTGTGTGTGTGTGTGTGTGTGTGTGTGTGTGTGTGTGTGTGTGTGTGTGTGTGTGTGTGTGTGTGTGTGTGTGTGTGTGTATGTGTGTGTGTGTGTGTGTCATAGACACTGACCACTCGTCCTCATGGAGACCAAAACCTGATCCTAATGAGGCAGAACCTTCATTTCTGAGGAACTGGTTAAGTTTAGGACTAAGATTTGAACTGTGGTTATGGTTCAGGTTAGTGTTAGTCATTAACTGGTTATGTTTCAGGTTGAACAATAACAAATAAAACTGTGCAGGTTGAGACGATGATAGAATAGATTTAGAAACAGTGAACATAGAATATTTTAAATAAAAATGTGCCGTAACAAACCTTTAAAGAGGACAAATGTGACTTTAATTAAGTTAATAAAACATGTCTCAGTTTGAGTTCACGTCTTTATCTCAGTGTTGAACTGAAGTCTGTAAACCACTCACTCTCCCACACCAAAGTACATAGAGAAAACCAGTGATTTTAGCTCACAGGAGCTGCTGGTCCTCTGCTGCCTCGTGTGGTCACTTTGTGTCACTGAGTTAAGTCTAAAGTAAATATTTTAAAAGCTGAATTCACTAAAATCAGTCATTGTAAGTTAGTGATGGAGGCAGCAGTGGATCAACAACTCCTGTGAACTCCTGTGTGCTGTGATGTTAAATGACTTTGGTGTGGGAGAGTGAGTGACTTTGGTGTGGGAGAGTGAGTGGTTTACAGACTTCAGTTTCCTGTTGGAAAAGTCTGTCTAACCGTGGTTTCAGTCTGTTTCCTGTTCACAGTGAGTCTCTGTGTCTCAGGCTGATTTATTTGAAATGTTTACTGAACATGTAACAGAAAAGAAGGTGAAATCAACGCAATGTGACCTCTGACCTCTGACCTGAGGAGAGAGGAGAGAGGAGAGAGGAGAGAGGAGAGAGGAGAGAGGAGAGAGGAGGTGTTGGCAGCAGCTCCATCTTCTTCATGATCAGAAAAGTGTAGGTGTGATGTGAAAACAGCGACAGTCATTTGGATGTGAGCCGTTTACTTCCTGTGAGCTCACTCTTCATGTGGTCGAAACAGGAAGTAGAAATATCACAGACGAGCGTCGCGTTCACTGGAGGAAACACTGTATTTATGTCACATGTAAATATACATATATATATATATATATATAAAACAGTGTGTGAGTGTGATATGTTTACACCAATTACAATAATATATTTACTGCTCAATCCTACATTAACATATGAGACCAGGATCATTTATAGTAACCTTATTATTCATATAAAATATTAACATCATAAAGATGTTATTAAATATGATATTTAAGATCATAAATGAACACAAAGTGTATAAAAAGTCTAAAATAATCAACGACATCATTTCATTCTTTGAGGAACTGAAATGAATCAGATTTAACTCACTTTTCAAACTTTACTTTTATCTTCTTAATAACTTTTGTTTTGTTTGACCTTTGACCTTGAAGACTCAGGACTTTTAAAATAATGCGATTAGATTAGATTAGATTAGATTAGATTAGATTAGATTAACTTGTTAGCAAAGGCAGCTGTGACACTAACAGAGTTTAATCTGGATTAACTTCACGTCGAAGTAAATATGTTGTTTCTGTAATGTTCTTAGATTAGCTCGCAGGTTAGCGCCTCTGGCTCGATGCTAACATCAGTGTGTGTGTGTTTCTTATTGTCGGTTTTTACGCACTTAAATCAATATTTGGATAAATGATGGTTCATAAAACAGTTTGGTTAAAGCACAGAGGGAGAGTTGGAGGCTTCTCCTTCTCCTCCTCCTCCTCCTCCTCCTCCTCCTCCTCCTCCTCCTGCGTCTCCCAGAGGAGCAGCCATGGCGATGGTGATTATGTCACCACTTAGTGAACTAACTGACACTGATGGGTTTGAAATGTACTCTACATCCCAGCGGGCCCCCGGGCCCCCCTCCCTCAGGCCCCCGGCCCCCCTCCCTGAGGCCCCCCCGAACCCGTGGCTCCTCATGTGCTCGGTGTTTGGTTTCAGTTCAGTGAGAGGAAGGCCAAGTTCAACAGCACACACACACACACACACACACACACACACACACACACACACACACACACACACACACAGATGTTAGCATCGAGCCAGAGACGCTAACCTGCGAGCTAATCTAAGAACATTACAGTAACAACATATTTACTTCGACGTGAAGTGAATCCAGATTAAACACACACTTCACTCTTTGCTAGCAAGCTAATCTAATCTAATCTGATTAAACAGTGTTTCGTCGGTATAAAAACAGTGTAGCATGTTCAACAAAACAGAGAAAACTACAAAAACTACAGTTTGAATGGACAATGATACGACCTTTGACCTCAACTGAAAAGTTCTGTACAGAACACCGATATATATATATACAGTATATATATATATATGAAAACTGTAATATGAAGTGTTTCATTACAGAAACGACACTTTTGTGTCTCTGTTTGATGCTAGTTAGCTAACACTTAGCTCGGCTAACACTTAGCTCGGCTAACACTTAGCTCGGCTAACACTTAGCTCGGCTAACACTTAGCTCGGCTAACACTCACTAATCTGGAGTTTGGTTTGAGGGATTATTGTTCTTTAAAACATTGATAATCAGGTTATATTTGTACAACGAAATAAATAAATGTGATTCAGTTTTGATCAGAGTGTGAAAATTTCATTAAAAAAAAAAAACGTTCGACTTTTTAAAACGTGTTTTTCTTCTCGACAGAAGCAGCCTGAACTCAGTGTTTATCCGCTAACTAGCACAAGCTAATTAGTTAGTGAGTAACAGTAAGGCGGAGCTAACGTCGGGGTCAGATTGACGTTAGCTCTGATGCTAACACTGTGACTTTACTGTGTTTAGAAAAGCAGCAGTTGTTGTTTTTTCTCTTTAGTTTGAAGTCATTAAAGGAGAAGATTTCACTGTTTGTTTTAAAGGTTTTTAAATGAGTTTAAAACTGTTTTTAACAGTTTCTCAGTTTAACTTTTGTGTGTTTGTCGATGTTTGTCTGTCAGTGAATCTCACAGTTTCATCTTCATCTCCTGATCAGAGGATTGAACATTATTATGGTCTGGATGTGATGAACGGTGTTTTTCTAGAACAGAAACATGTCATTTACATAAATGTGGTTTTTACACAAGTATAAAAAAACACCTCTCTTGTTCTTCAGTTAAAGTCCAGCATCGTTGATTCTCTGATACGAGGAAAGACAACGAGAGGTTTTTAAAACGAAACATCGATCATTTTTCTACTAAATCACTGTTTTCTTCTTATTCCATTCATTCAGAACTCGTTTGGTGGATTTTTCTGAGTAAAAGTTTGTACTAAAGCATGAGAAGAAGACGACGACGATGACGATGATGATGATGATGATGATGTTGCATGAAAAGGACAAAACATTTTCCACTTTCTCCTGAACGGCACAAGTTACAGAAAGTGTTAACCACAAAGAGGAAGATGCTTCTTCTTGGTTTCAGTCACTGATGAACTGATGTGTTTTGGGGTTTTTTATCGTTTTGGAATCACGAAAGAAAACGGATGAAGATGAAGATGATGATGATGATGATGTTCATAAATGATGGTTTGAAGAAGACTTCATTCGTCTGACGTTAGTTCAGACGACGTTTGCTCACAGTTCTGTGTAAAAGCTGTGATTTAAAGCGACACAAAGTGATTCTTTCTCACTTTGTTTGTTAGAAAACAAGCAGGAAATGTGTGAAAAAGCATGTGTTTGTGAAGGATTTCATGACCTAGATCTGATGACACCATGACCACGAGGTTCTAAGCTAAATGGAACCAGAACTAAAGTCACTGAACGTGTTGAGTTCATCAAAGACAGAAGCTTCACGTGATCTTCTGTCAAAACGACGTGAAGAACCACAGAATCACTGTGTGAGAGGGTTATTCTTGGAGTCACAACTGTGTGAGAGGGTTATTCATGGAGTCACCACTGTGTGAGAGGGTTATTCATGGAGTCACCACTGTGTGAGAGGGTTATTCATGGAGTCATAACTCAATGACAGCAGATTTCAGAAACAGAAATGAGGCCAAATGGGAAAACCTGGTGTTTATGATCAATTTCCACTCACCATTAGAAGATTGTGACAGGTCAATTATGAAGTCAGTCCACACCTCCTCCCTCCTCCTCCTCCTCCTCCTCCCTCCTCCCTCCTCCTCCTCCCTCCTCCTCCCCCCCCCCCCCGCTGATATAGAGAGACATATGTGTTTAGTCTATTAAAAGAGACAGCCGGCGTGCTTTAGGGAGGCGACCTCAGGGCTGGACCACAGCTTCAGTTACACTAACACATGAGATCTGCAGCCAAGCCCCTCCCCTTCTGAGAGACACACACACACACACACACACACACACACACACACACACACACCTTCTCCTTCAGACTTGAACCCTCACCCTCTCATCCAGGTCTCTGAGGCTTCCTTCACTAGTTCCTTCACTAGTTCCTTCACTAGTTCCTTCACTAGTTCCTTCACTAGTTCCTTCCCTAGTTCCTTCACTAGTTCCTTCACTTGTTCCTTCACTAGTTCCTTCACTTGTTCCTTCAGTAGTTCCTTCCCTAGTTCCTTCACTGGTTCCTTCACTGTTCCCTCACTAGTTCCTTCACTAGTTCCTTCACTAGTTCCTTCACTGGTTCCTTCACTGTTCCCTCACTAGTTCCTTCACTGTTCCCTCTCTAGTTCCTTCACTGTTCCCTCACTAGTTCCTTTGCTCGTTCCTTCACTGTTCCCTCACTAGTTCCTTTGCTCGTTCCTTCACTGTTCCCCCACTAGTTCCTTCACAAGTTCCTTCACAAGTTCCCTCACTAGTTCCTTCACTAGTTCCCTCACTAGTTCCTTCACAAGTTCCTTCACAAGTTCCCTCACTAGTTCCTTCACTAGTTCCCTCACTAGTTCCTTTGCTCGTTCCTTCACTAGTTCCTTCACTGTTCCCTCACTAGTTCCTTCACTGTTCCCTCACTAGTTCCCTCACTAGTTCCTTCACAAGTTCCCTCACTAGTTCCTTCACTAGTTCCCTCACTAGTTCCTTTGCTCGTTCCTTCACTAGTTCCTTCACTAGTTCCTTCACTGTTCCCTCACAAGTTCCTTCACAAGTTCCCTCACTAGTTCCTTCACTAGTTCCTTCACTAGTTCCCTCACTAGTTCCTTTGCTTGTTCCTTCCCTAGTTCCTTCACAAGTTCCTTCACTAGTTCCTTCCCTGGTTCCTTAGTTCCTTCCCTGGTTCCTGATTAAATGAAGTGAATGAAATGACTCATCAGTCTTCACACTGTCGTTAATCTGCTGTAATCTGAAGCTGCAGAAGCTTCTAATCTCACACATGGTTCGAACTCAGCTGCAGAAAAACTCAAGACAAAGTTTCCATCCAAACCATTTGGTGATGATGATGATGATGATGATGATGATGATGAAGACGATGACGTGTTTCAAACATGCTGAGTCATCGTCGTCGTCATCATCATCATCATCATCATCATCATCATCATGTCATGGAGAATCTGCTCATACATGAACTTTTACTGCACACACACTATCATTATTATTATTATTATTATTATTATATATAATATATATACGTATGTAAACTATAATAATAGACTTTTATATGAAATAAACCACAGGAGAATAAATATAATAAATATAAGACGTTCACATCAGGCAAAAAAATACACGGAATAAACAACACAACGTAAAAGTCACAACCACACAATGAAACACAAACAACTAAATACATGAATAAATTAATCACAATAAATGAACTCAACTTTAGATTCATTTGTGAAAGTTAGTTTAAAGCTGATCAGTTTTTGAAACAGAATAAAATCAGTAAATATAAGATATAATATATGATTTATAGACTTTAAACTTATAATAAAAACTAAAACAAACTAACGATGAATAATTCAATGATAAGTTTAAAATAATATTGATCATTTTAACATTAAAAACTTCCCCTGAGTTAAAGAGTTAAAGGTAAATCTGAGCTCAGCTCGTCTTTAACTATTTCAAAGTAAAGTCTGAGAGTTTTTAACTGACGGAGAGTTTTTCAGCCTCACTTTACAGAAACATAATCTGGATTATTTAACAGACTCTGAGCTTTAGAGAGAAGAAGCAATTATGTGCTTAATGTGAGTGTTGACGGCCGGATTATTATTATTCCCCTGTGTGTGTGTGTGCGTGCGTGTGTGTGTGTGTGTGTGTGTGTGCGTGTGTGTGAGACTCTGCTGCTGCTGCTTTAAAAAAGAAAACAATAACCAGCACATTAACACGGCTTTAAGAAAGAAAAACAGACAGCTGTGACCGTGTGTGTGTGTGTGTGTGTGTGTGTGTGTGTGTGTGTGTGTCCGTGTGTCCGCATGTGTGTGATGTCGTTCACAGCTGTTGGACACCATGTCCAGCTCTTCCTGGGTCTTTTGTTGCTCACTATTGTTCACACTCACACAGGAAGTTTGTTTTTTTCAAATCAACTGTCGTTACCTTTAAGAGACAAGGAAACACACACACACACACACACACACACACACACACACACACACACACACACACACACACACACACACACACACACACACACACACACACACACACACACACACACACACACACACACAGTAGTGTAGTCCAGTACGTGCAGGTTTACAGTTACAGGTCAAAGGTCAAAGGTGATGCAGGTGCAGCATTCAGCTGCAGTGTGTACACATACACACACGTGGACGTGGATACACGGACGTGGACACGCACACACACACGGACGTGGACACACACAGACGTGGACGTGGACACACACACACACACACACACACACACGGACACACACACACACACACACGTGGACGTGGACGTGGTGACCTCCCCGTCTGGACCTGGTGTAGTTGCAGGATTGTCTTACTGAGCAGGGGGAACACGAGCAGCTCGCTCGGCCCCCGAGCACAAAGGCCGGGTCGGCCCCGGGGCCCGGACAAGGAAGCTCCGGGTCAGCCCCTGGACCTGCAGGTCCTGGAGGAAACCCCGTTAACAAGCAGGTGTTCTAACAGAGGAGAGACTGTGAGAAACTCTGTGTTCACTCACACTCAAGCTCATCGACTTACATTAGCTACAGTATTAGCTACAGTATTAGCTACATTAGTCACATTAGCTACATTAGCTACATTAGCTATATTAGCTACATTAATTACGATGTAACTATGTTTTGAGGCACTGAGTGTCCTCAGTGTCCTCAGGTGTCTCCTTAGTGTCCACAGGTGTCTCCTTAGTGTCCACAGGTGTCTCCTTAGTGTCCTCAGGTGTCTCCTCAGTGTCCTCAGGTGTCTCCTCAGTGTCCTCAGGTGTCTCCTAAGTGTCCTCAGGTGTCTCCTTAGTGTCCTCAGGTGTCTCCTAAGTGTCCTCAGGTGTCTCCTTAGTGTCCTCAGGTGTCTCCTCAGTGTCCTCAGGTGTCTCCTTTGTGTCCTCAGTGTCCTCAGGTGTCTCCTCAGTGTCCTCAGGTGTCGTCTGACACTGAGCAGCGTCGGTGACCTTTGACCTCCAGCCCCCTCTCTCTCTCTCTCTCTCTCTCTCTCTCTCTCTCTCTCTCAACACCTGGCTCCGTTAGCGTGTCATATCGCGGCTAATCGCATTAAGCTAATCGTTCCCAGATCAGTAAAAACCACCACGACCTCTGCGTGACCTGCTGACCTCAGAGTGTGAACCTGACTCCGCCCACTCTCTCTCTCTCTATCTCAGACACATGAGCGAGTTAAGATTCCTTTAAATCACAGAGAAAAATCATTCATATTGAACTGGATTATTTTAAATATTAACAATAATCTGAAATAAGTCTCACTCACTCACTCTTTTTGACTTGAAATTAATGTCTTCATTTGTCACTTTATCATCGTGTATTTGCTCATTTTCCTTCTCATTTGTTTGTTTATTTGTGGGTGCGGTTTGTTTGTGGGCGTGGCCTGTGATCAGATTTAAACATTTATATATGTATATATATATATATATATATAATATAATACAATCTAAACAGAGTGTGTGCTCGTTTGTTCAACTCTCTTTTATAAATAAAGTTTGAGCTTCACTCACACCTGTTTTTATACTTGATGAACAGAGTTAAGATCCATGTGTTTGACTAAACTCTGACTGACCTCCTCCTCCTCCTCCTGCTCCTCCTCCTCTTCCTCCTCCTGCTCCTCCTCCTCCTCTCTCTCTCAGTTCAGAGTCAGAGCTTCATTATCACAACTTCATATTAAATAATAATAATAATAGTTCATATTAAATCCTGGACCATGTGACGTGGACCCGTGGTCCCCCTGTGGTCCTCAGACCCCAGGTTTGACCCCTTTAGCCTTTAAAAGCTGCCTCAGTGAGACGCGGATGTTTGGTTCAGTGCATCGGGAATCGAACCTTCAACCTCCTGCTCGGCATTAGCATCGTTAGCATTAGCCTGATTAGCATCGTTAGCCATGTGTTTGTGTGTCAAAGGTCAAAGGTCAACCAGAGAAACAACACGAGTGAACGTATGAATGTGATGTTGTGACAAGTCGCTTTAAATCTGATTTATGAAGCTAACGGAACATCACACGTGTGTGTGTGAGTGAGTGCGTGAGTGTGTGTGTGTGTCCGTGTGTGTGTGTGTGTGTGTGTCCTCACTTCCGTTCCCTCTCATGTTGTTCAGTCATAATAATCCTCTGGCTCTGAGTTTCTAAAGAAAACACTGTTGTAGAGTCTGAGTCGTCCAATAACACTTTGTCACTTTCAATCAGGCCTGAAATATGACTCAACTGTCTGAGCCTGAGCCTCCTCCTCCTCCTCCTGCTCCTCCTCCTCCTCCTCCTCCTCCTCCTCCTCCTCCTGCTCCTGCTCCTGCTCCTCCTCCTCTTCCTCCTCTTCCTCCTCTAACCCTGTTTATTTGATGAATAAACCTGACAAACAAATATGTGCTCACATCGAAATAATCGTACTCTCCGTGAATCTGAGCTTATAAATAAAGTGTTTTTAATAATAATAAAAACTCATTTTAACCCTTTAGACGTGAACGCCACAGCGGAGTGTTTTTAACATTTACACTCTGGAGGGTGGCTTCATTTTTTTTGTGTTTTTAAAGCCACAAAAACACTCTCTGATCAAATATTTCGTCTGTTTCACCCGGTGAGCGTTGCCGTGTAAAGCACATCCTCAGCCGCACGGAGACGACAAACGGATGCTGTTTTTATCGCTGAAAAAGGACAATCTAAGTGGACACGGCGTCGTACACGGACGCATCGTCACGATCACGAGGATGAAGACGAAGGCAGTGATGTCACCATAAACCAACAGGTGGCGCCCTCCAGTGCCGCAGCAGTACGTGGTAGAGCGAGTGCTTTCCAACCTGGTGACGCGCTGGTGTTCTTCAGAGAGCAGATTCAAACCTGCTGTCACGACGTCGGCTGTGATTTGTAAAGTCTGGCTGCAGCTTCGCCGCTAACGAGCGTGGACGACGTGGACGTCCGTGTTCCGCCGTTGATCTTCGCTCCATGCGCTCATGTCGAAAACAGGAAACACATTTAGCCCAAATCGTTGCCACGCAGTTGGAAGCAGAGTGTTTGTCTAAAATTTCCTGGCCTCCATTTAAAGTGAGCCACTTCACGGGCAGATCAGATCACTATCAGCTATCAAAGACGTCCACATGCTAACGCAGGGCATTCCATCCAGATGCTGCAAATACAGACGGAAAAGTGCCTCAGTCTCTCCAAGAAGAAGAAGAAGAAGAAGAAGAAGAAGAAGAAGAAGAAGAAGAAGAAGAAGAAGAAGGTGTAATCTTTACTGCGTCCAAGAGGAGCTGCAGATCTACAGCAGCTACAGCTATATCATATATATATATATCATATATCAGCGCTACGTCACATGAAATTCACTCTCCCACACCAAAGTCCACAGAGAAAATCACTGATTTTAGCTGTTTTCATTACAAAATACAGATTGTGTGGGTGTGTGTGTGTGTGTGTGTGTGTGTGTGTGTCGTCATATAAACCGAAGCAGCAGCAGAGAAAAGAAAAGGGAGGAGAGAGAAGTTAAAGTTTCCTCCTGAAACATCTTCATCATCTTCATCGACCATGAGAATAAACAAAGGTTTAACTCTGAGCTTCTCTATGTGTGTGTGTGTGTGTGTAGGATTCCCAGATAATCTGGTGGGATTATGAGTGACACGTCGTTTGTCAGGAGGAACGTTTTAATGCAGAGAAACATTTAAAAACATTTTTTTAAAGATTGATGTAAATATGTGACACGTTTTTAATCCAGAGTATTTTAGTTTTAATCTAAATTATATTATTTTAAATATAAAGTATTTTAGTTTTAATCTAATGTATTTAAATTTTAATCTAAAGTAGTTTATTTTTAATCTAAAGTATTCAAGTTTTAATCTGAAGTATTTTAGTTTTAATTAAAAATATTTAAATTTTAATCTAAAGTATTTGACTTTTAATCTATGTATTTTATTTTTAATCTGAAGTATTTTACTTTTAATCTAAAGTATTTTTCACTTCAAACCAACACAGCACTTTCCTTTTTTCCTCAACATTCCAACACAGCCAATCATCTGTGAGCTCCACACTTCCTGGATTACGAGGCCCCGCCCCCTCCTGTTGCTGACATAACCTTTGACCTCACTAATGCATTAATTGAGGGCAGAGTGTGTGCAGCTGGGTTTATTGTGATGGAGAGTTGTGGGGATTGTTCAGTGACCCTAAGACGCTGCGTCAGAAGCCGCCGCTGCTGCACCGCGCGGACGTTCTGCCAACGCACGCTTTTATTTTGACGAGCCAAGACTTTCTGACACGTTTGAAAGTAAAGTTTAAACAAACATTCAACACATTAGAGCAACATTTTCATCTTTAACTGAAAAGTTCACATTAACTTTACATTAAATTCACTTTGGAGCCAAGAAATCTGATTTTCCTGTTTCTGACGCAGGAAACTTCAAACATTTATACATTTGTCCAATAAACATTTGTGTTTTGAGATATTTTTTACACAAATTTAATGTTAAATCTCAACAAAAACTGAATAAAAACGTGAAAATCAGAGAACGTCTCTGTTCAGACAAAGCAACAACAAATCTGCGGCGGCAGGAAGGAAGTCGGTCTCTGGTTGGATTAATGACATCTTTATTTTCTTTGTGCTGCAATAACACACACACACACACACACACACACACACACACACACACACACACACACACACACACACACACACACACACACACACACACACACACACACACACACACACACACACACACACACACACACACACACACACACACACACAAAGTGTGGTCGAGTGAGGGAAATGTTTTTACAAAACAAAACGTTCTCCTTATTCAGTCACTTTAGCCAAAACCATCAATGAATAAAATGTCTGTGTAAACACCTGCAGTTACATGTGTCACCAGCAGGACGCGCTCACTATACAAGCGTATATAAACACCTGCAGTTACCGTGTGTCACCAGCAGGACGCGCTCACTATACAAGCGTAAATAAACACCTGCAGTTACCGTGCGTCACCAGCAGGACGCGCTCACTATACAAGCGTATATAAACACCTGCAGTTACGTGCGTCACCAGCAGGACGCGCTCACTATACAAGCGTATATAAACACCTGCAGTTACCGTGCGTCACCAGCAGGACGCGCTCACTATACAAGCGTATATAAACACCTGCAGTTACGTGCGTCACCAGCAGGACGCGCTCACTATACAAGCGTAAATAAACACCTGCAGTTACCGTGCGTCACCAGCAGGACGCGCTCACTATACAAGCGTATATAAACACCTGCAGTTACCGTGCGTCACCAGCAGGACGCGCTCACTATACAAGCGTATATAAACACCTGCAGTTACCGTGCGTCACCAGCAGGACGCGCTCACTATACAAGCGTATATAAACACCTGCAGTTACCGTGCGTCACCAGCAGGACGCGCTCACTATACAAGCGTATATAAACACCTGCAGTTACCGTGCGTCACCAGCAGGACGCGCTCACTATACAAGCGTATATAAACACCTGCAGTTACCGTGCGTCACCAGCAGGACGCGTTTCCCGACAGCACACGAGTGTTTAATCCGGTTGAAATTCTCTGTTTTTGAGCAGAGATGAAAACATTGAAGCTCAGTCATGTGATGACGACATGAGGCAGAGTGGGCGGGGCAGAGAGAGGGAGAGTGGGCGGAGTTATGTGGCGAGGCCGAGCCCCCCCCCCGGGGGACGTGAAATGCATTAAGAAGTTAATGTTCACCCTGGGACTTTAGAAAAAGCTCAGAGTTAACCTGTGACAGAGAGAGAGGAGGAACTGAGTCACAGTCCAGGGCCGGAGCCAGTAATTGATAGGTTTTAAACCCACTCACCCCCCCCCCCCCCCACACACACACACACACTAACCCCCCCCCCCCCCCCCCAGACACACACACACACGAGCCTAAACTTGGCTCCGTCTGTCGGCCTAAAATAGAAAAGCAAACACTCGTCTCATCAAGAGTTAAACGCTTCAGAGTTCTTTTTTAATCTGGATTAAGAAAAACATTCAGCACAGGAAACAGGAAACAGGAAACAGGAAGTCCACTCTTTAGATACAATCTTTACATTCTCCGCTCAATAATAATAATAATAGTGATGTTTGATGGAGGCAGAAACAGTGGATTAATGATGATGATGATGATGTTTTTCTGGGTCATTGATTCTTCTTCTTTTTTTAATAATTATAATAAATAAATAACTAAATAACAGACGTGTTTGATGAATGAAGAAGTTTATGTTGATGTTTTTTCTGTCGATTTAACATCAAATACACAAACGCTGAGCCTGACAAACCACACCGGCTCGGTCTGAGGGGCGGGGCTCGGTCTGAGGGGCGGGGCTTAGTCTGAGGGGCGGGGCTCGGTCTGAGGAGGCGGAGTAAACGGCCGTCTTTCGCGTTAGCACAGCGCTACAATCGATCAGAGCGACGGAGAAGCGTGGAGCGATTCCTGTAAACGTTTATGTTTTTACGCAAAGAATGAGATTAGCGTTGACTCCGCCCACCGACTCTATCACGCGACGTGATTGGCCCGGCCACAGTTTGGATTTTGTGAGCAGTTTCTCGACGTTAGCCTGGCTGTAAATGACATTTTCTACCACCAGGGTCTCTATTTTCTCTGTTTTCTGCTCTTTTCTCTCTATTTTCTCCTCCTTTCTCTCTATTTTCTCCTCTTTTCTCTGTTTTCTCTCTGTTTTCTCCTCCTTTCCCTCTATTTTCTCCTCTTTTCTCTCAGTTTTCTCTCTAATTTCTCCTCCTTTCTCTCTCTTCTCTCTCTTCTCTCTCTTTTCTCTCCATCACAGATTTCCGCCTCCTGCAGTTTTTCTGTTTCACGTCTAAATCCAGGAAATTGAAAGTGAACTCTGACGTTACAGAGATTTGACTTTAATCTGCACTTCATTCACTGCTATCATAGAGTATATATATACATATGTACATACATATATATACACACATGTATATATATATGCATATATATACACAAGTATGTATATATATGTTAATACATTTACAGTATGTGCATGCTTTAAATATCAATGCATATAAATGAGTGTCGAGTCTAACAGACCGTGTGTGTGTGTGTGTCTCTGTGTGTGTGTGTGTGTGTGTGTGTGTGTGTGTGTGTGTGTGTGTGTGTCAGAAAACGTTTGCTCTTTTCTTTTGTCGTGTTTTATATTCGGGTTGAATTCTGATTTATTTATTTATGGGTGTGATTTAACTTTGAAACCTTCCCTTGTGTGTGTGTGTGTGTGTTGTGTGTGTGTGTGTGTGTGTGTGTGTTGTGTGTTGTGTGTGTGTGTGTGTGTCCTCTCCGTCTTTATCTTGGTCAAACATTTTTTTCCACACGTGTGAACTTTGTTTTGTAGTTTTGTGTTATTGTTGTTGTTGTTGTTATTATTGTTGTTATATTGACAGCAGCAGCAGCAGCAGAGGTTTATCTCTCCTCTTTCATCAGGTGGTTTCTCTTCTTTCTCTTTCTGACGGAAACATCTTAAAAGCTTCCGTCTCCTTTTCTTCTGCTCACATTTATTCATTTTTATTTATTTATTTATCGACTTATTTATTTATTCTCTGGAGGAAAAGAGATTTTTTTTAAACTCTGAAAACACAGATATCACAGTTGACTTTTTTGAAAAATGAGCACATTACTTCCTACATCATCTTCCTCTTCCTCCTCTTCTTCTTCTTCTCTTACTTCTTTACTTTGTCACAATAAATATTTCCATTTATATGCAAATTATTATCTACTGACCAAGAATGGGATAAAAAAGCGCGCGTGTTTTCATTGTGGTGTTCGGCGCGAGGCAAGTGTCGGGCGCGAGAGAGGAAGAGGGGGGGAGGGGGGTGATGGAGAGGGGGGGGGGGCGCGAGAGCAGCAGCTCCTCATTTAAAGAGTAAATAATCTTCTATTTCAGTCTATTATTTATACCCATGGCTTGAAAGCGACTGTATTAACTTATAAGTTCTAAGTCGTTAGAAGTTACTGACTTTAAACTGGGGGGGGGGGGGGGGTGAGAGGGGGGGTTCTGCTGAGCTGACTTCCCTCCAAATTGCTGACATAATTACATGAATGTCATTTTTCTTTTTTTTATGACTGGCTGAAAAAAAAAAAAAACCCGCGCGCGCATTTCCAGTGAAGCAGATAATTAGAGTCGGAATAAAAGCAGGGGCGGAATAATTAATACATCAAAACTAGATGAACTTTTTCTAATTATTTTTATTTAATCTCCATTCTAATTATTGTTCTCGTCGGCTGAGCGAGATTGTCCTCGCGCTCCCGCTCGCGAGTGTGAAATGCACCCGCAGCGGCTCCAATCCGCACGCGCCACGGAAATATCCACGGAGCGTGGAGAGAGGAGGAAGAGGAGGAAGAGGAGGCCGCCACCTCCTCCTCCACCTCCTCCTCCTCTGATTGAACTGTAATTTAAATTTCTCCACTGCCAACAAACACACACCTGACACACGCACGCGCGCGCACACACACACACCTTCTCGTGCAGTTTTAAATGAGTTTGTTAATGAGTCTAAATGTGCTCGTGTTTCTCTATCTCTGTGTTCAGCTGCTGCAAATGTTTGCATTTATATACAATAATAATCATCACGAGGATGATGATGATGATGGTGATGAAGAAGGTGTTTTTTTCTCCTTTTGACCACAGAGTAAAAATGTGATTTTCTTATCTTTACTGAGAAGAAGCTGCGTCTTCTGCTCTGAGAAGAAAACCAAACACATCTGATAAGAGTTTACTGCTGACACACACACACACACACACACACACGCACACACACACAAACACACACACACACACACGCACACGCACTTTACTTCGCATAAACTCATTTATTCAGACTTTCCTTCTCTTCTTAATCTATATTTTCCTCGTGTTATTGATTTTTGTTCTAATTTAGGATAAAGTTGGATTAATGAGACTGAAAATGATTATTTGAATCGACCTGAACTTTATTTAAATTGGTGAACGATCACAAACAAAACAAACGTTTTAAAGACGTCGTGTTTAAAGAAGTAAACGCTCGCTGTTTTAAATGGTTATAGAAATAAACTGTGCAGGATAATCTAACGCTCAGATTACAGAGGAGGACAGATTAAAATCTACAAGTCTGGTGTTTTCTTGTCAGATGAACGTTGACATTTATTTGAATATTAATCATTATTCTAATGATCATCAAGGAAATAAAGTGGGAAGTGTTTTCTGACCTGTGTGTGTGTGTGTGCGTGTGTGTGTGTGTGTGTGCGTGTGTCGTCCGTGAACAAAAAATAATCCACCGCTGCGCAACATTGAAATAATTCCAACCCGCTTTAAAAACGCTGAGATTAAAAAGACGTTAAAGCTGCACAGTGTTCTCCACGGCCCACTGGTGGTTGTTACTGGTACTGCAGGTAGCAAACAAATCATCTTTAATCCAGGACACAAACATCTGAGATAGAATATGTATCACAGATTAATAATATCAATGTGTTGTTGTTTTTTAAAATTAGGATTACGGAGAATTCATTTTCACGAGAGAAATGTTTTTTTTTTGTTTGTTCACCTGTATTTAAATATGTGCTTCTGTATTTTTATTTATGTTCTCCTGTATGTTTTATATGTTCTCTTGTATTTGAATATGTTCTCCTACGTTCTCCTGTATTTATATATGTTCCCTTGTATTCAACTGTTCTCCTGCATTTATATATGTTCTCCTACATTCTCCTATATTTAGATATGTTCTCCTGTATTTAAATATGTTGTCCTACGTTCTCCTGTATTTAGATATGTTCTCCTGTATTTAAATATGTTCTGTATTTAGATATGTTCTGTATTTAGATATGTTCTCCTGTATTTAAATATGTTCTCCTGTATTTAAATATGTTCTGTATTTAGATATGTTCTGTATATAGATATGTTCTCCTGTATTTAAATGTTCTCCTACGTTCTCCTGTATTTAAATATGTTCTCCTACGTTCTCCTGTATTTAGATACGTTCTCCTGTATTTAAATGTTCTCCTACGTTCTCCTGTATTTAGATACGTTCTCCTGTATTTAAATATGTTCTCCTGTATTTATTACGTTCGTCTCTATTTTTTTTTCATAAATGTGTTTGTGAAAAATGACCAGGTTTTAAATGTTTGTGTGAAATGAAAACATTCAAACATGAATATTTGATGTTTTTAAGAAGCTTAAAAAAAGACACTTTTATTATTCATGTTTTTCCTTTTTGAGCGAACGATGAATCAGAGAGAGAGAGAGAGAGCGAGAGATTAGGAACTATTTATGCAAGTCAGCTCAATAAAATGTTTTTACGTTCATCACAAGCATGAAATGAGAATGATTGTGTGTCTGTGTGTGTGTGTGAGTGAGTCTGTGTGTGTGTCTGTGTGTGTCTGTGCACACGACTTCTTCCACTCTGTGTTTTTCACTAGATTAAAATGAACGCTTGATTAAAACACAAAAACAAGATCAGATTTAATTAACATCAGATTTAATTCAGGCCCAACAATTCTCTGACACACACACACACACACACACACGCACAGTAATTAAACTAATGTTAATCTAACGGCGCCTTTCAAAATAAAAATAATAATAATAATAATAATAATAATAATAAACAGATTGATGATTATTTACGTCTATTACAAATATATTAATAAAGTTATTATTTTCCCTTTATCTTTTAAACACAGGAATAATTTGTGCATCATTTAATTAAAAACATTAAATAAAGAAATTAATTCTGACGTGGGTTTTTTTTTTGTGGATAGATTTGTTTAATTTGCGACATCTATTTGCGTCAACGCCTTAATCTAGATTAGCAGCTCATTTCCTGTGTAATGAAATCACATGAAAGCTGCAGGATTTATTCCGAGGCAGCTGAGTCCACACGGAGACACCGTCTCACACACCGGGCTTTTATTTTGTCAGCCAGTTCCTGTTTGTTTGTTTGTTTGTTTGTTTGTGAGCTGATATTCTGATCATCTGATAATCTGATATTCTGCCTGCGTTTATTTGTGTGTCCCACGATCACAGCAGATTATGTTCAGATTAAATCTCACTCGTGTTTTATTTCTATGAGCCAATATTTTTGCTTTATCAATGTAATCTGGACCATCTGCTGCAGGTGTGTGTGTGTGTGTGTGTGTGTGTGTGTGTGTGTGTGTGTGGACTCATGTTCATGGAAAATGCTGCACAAACACCAGAGCTGCAGGATCTCCATTAAGTACGCAGTGCCACCATGTGTTTAGTGGAGGAACTGCACCTCTAAATCCAGATTATCAGAGCGCGCGAAAATGGACTTTAGTGATTTAAATCTGGAATAATCTGTGGTAATAATAATAATAATAATAATAATAATAAACCTTAAACAATGTATATTTGTCTGATGATAAAATAAAAGTCATCTAAATATAAAGATTCTCTTCATTGTATTATTTTATATTTTAGTTTTTAAACATGTTTTATTATATATTATATATTATATTTATTATATATGACATGATTTTTAAACTTTGACATTTTCTATGAAAGGATAAAAAAAATATAAAACTGTTTCATAAAGAAAATAAAGAAATACAAAACAATAAAAAAGCTGAATAATAAATATTATTAAAAGCCTGATGACGATAATCCAACAACAATGAACTGGTCTGTTCAGTAGGGGGCGCTCACGTGGAGAAATGATATGATCTGAAAAATGACTTCACCACATTTTATCACCGCAACAATTATATTAACTCAAGAATTTCAAAATAAAAGGGTTTGGTTTTAACATTAAAGTCACAAACATGCTAAAATAATCCCATCTGTTGTGTAGTGGTGGAGTTGTGTATTGTGTAGTTCTGCAGTTGTAAATTGTGTAGTCGTGTAGTTGTGTGGTCGTGTGGTAGTGTATTGTAAGTTGTGTAGTTGTAAGTTGTATAGTCGTGTAGTTGTAAGGTGTGTAGTAGTTGTAAATTGTGTAGCAGAGTAGTTGTAAGTTGTGTAGTTGTTTAGCCATGTAGTTGTGTAGTCGTGTAGTAGTGTATTTTAAGTTGCTTAGTTGTAAGTTGTGTAGTCGTGTAGTTTAGTTGTAAGTTGTGTAGTTCTGTAGTTGTAAATTGTGTAGTTGTGTAGTTGTAAGCCGTGTAGTCATGAAGTCTTAAAGTTGTAAGTTGTGTATTCATGTAGTTGTAAGGTGTGTAGTTGTAAATTGTGTAGTTGAGTAGTTGTGTAATTGTAAGGTGTGTAGTCGAATAGTCTTGTAGTTGTAAGTCGTGTAGTTGTGTAGTTGTAAATTGTGTAGTTGTGTCGTTGTGAGTTGTGCAGTTGTGTGCGTGTGGTTCTGTGGGTTGTGTGCCCGGGTCACGTACGTTGACGTTCAGGAACATTGGGAACGTTCAGGAATGCGACGCAGACAAAACAAAAACGGGTTTGTGTTGTCATTGTCGTCGCTGTCGTCGTTGTCGTCGGCGCCGACTTCAAACCCGACTTGAACAGAAAGAAGACGCAGTTTGAACCTCTTTGTTTTGGGTGTTTGTTGTTCTTTAAACTCAACGTTGCGTGAGTGAGTGAGTGAGTGTGTGTCTGTGTGCGAATGTGTGTGTGTCTGTGCGAGTGTGCGTGTGTGCGTGCGAGTGTGTCGCGGCGGCGAGTTAGCGCCTGGCGCCACACGGATGAGGGCTTCACGCTTGGGCGGCGCTCACCTGTGCGGGCGCTCTGTGTGGTTTGTTGATGAATCAGCGTTTTTGTTCTGCTTTTTCCCTCCGCTCATGACACAGGGGGGAGGGGCCGGGGGGAGGGGGAGGGGCCAGGGGGGAGGTGGGCGGCGGCCTGCAGCCACACCTCGCCGTGAACCCGTCACCTGACGACGACCTGAGCCCCGTGTTTGACTCTGCTTAATCTCCATGACGATAAAGGGCTGAGGAATGAAAACAGGTCTGTGGACGCAGACAGACGGGAGACGACCGCGTAACGTAACACACCAGCAGGGCGGCGACCTGCAGGGGTCAGAGGTCAGAGGTCAAAGGTCAAGGTCATGTTTTACCTGCTCAGTTTAAGAAAGCTCTCAGATTAAAGAGTAAAACACTCTGTGTACTTGATTTATTTTAGTACTATTTTAGTACTTTACCTTTGTGTGTTTGTTTGTGGCGTATGAGTTGTGTCATCGTGTAGTTGTAAGTTGTGTAATTGTAAGTTGTGTAGTTGTGTGTTGTGTAGTCATGTAGTTGTATGTTGTGTAGTCGTGTAGTTGTGAAGTTGTGTAGTTGTAAGTTGTGTAGTCGTGTAGCTGTAAGTTGTATACTTGTGTAGCTGTAAGTTGTGTAGTCATGTAGTTGTAAGTTGTATACTTGTGTAGCTGTAAGTTGTAAGTTGTGTAGTTGTAAGTCGTGTAGCTGTAAGTTGTGTAGTCGTGTAGTTTTGAAGTTGTGTAGTTGTAAGTTGTGTAGTCGTGTAGCTGTAAGTTGTATACTTGTGTAGTTGTAAGTTGTGTAGTCATGTAGTTCTAAGTTGTATACTTGTGTAGCTGTAAGTTGTAAGTTGTGTAGTTGTAAGTCGTGTAGTTGTAAGTTGTGTAGTCGTGTAGTTTTGAAGTTGTGTAGTTGTAAGTTGGTAGTCGTGTAGTCGTGTAGTTGTGTAGCTGTAAGTTGTGTAGTCGTGTAGTTTTGTAGCTGTAAGTTGTGTAGTCGTGTAGTTGTGTAGCTGTAAGTTGTGAAATCGTGTAGTTGTGAAGTTGTGTAGTTGTAAGTTGTGAAGTCCTGTAGTTGTGTATCTGTAAATTGTGAAATTGTGTAGTTGTAAGTTGTGTAGTCGTGTATCTGTAAATTGTGTAGTTGTGTATCTGTAAATTGTGTAGTTGTGTATCTGTAAATTGTGTACTTGTGTAGCTGTAAAATGTGTACTTGTGTAGTTGTAAGTTGTGTAGTTGTAAGTTCTGTATCGTGTCGTTGTGTAGTTGTTAATTGTGTAGTTGTAAGTTGTGTAACATTTATTTCAGTTCTTTGTTCTGTTCTAATATTAGATTATGTTAGTGTTTAGATTTCTGCTAATCTGTAATTTGAGACTGGGATTTTCTTGGATTAAATGATATTAATGAAACAAAAGTACGAGAAAGATAGAAAAGTTTTGATCAAGTATTAAAAAATAAATCTGTATAAAACTGTGTTATATTAAAACACAGGCTGAGACACACACACACACACACACACACACACACACACACACACACACACACACACACTCTTGACTTGTTTACAGATGAACGCCGTTGGACCGGAACGCTGAACTATTGCGAGCATGTGTTCAACTGGAGTGAGGACCATTGTGAGCTGGAGTGTGTGTGTGTGTGTGTGTGTGTGTGTGTGTGTGTGTGTGTGTGTGTGTGTGTGTGTGTGTGTGTGTGTGTGTGTGTGTGTGTGTGTTGTTCACGAGCCAAAGTGAGCTTATAGCTTCAAGTACGACAACTTCCTCTGAACAATTGGCAACACAGAGAGGAACAAAGTCACGGAGAAGGAAACCAAGACGCTAACAATTACCCATAATACCTTTGACCTCAGAGGGTCAACGACTCTACGACAACTTGACTTTCACATGATCACAAACCACTCACTCTCCCACACCAAAGCCCATAGAGAGTGTGGGTGTGGGAGAGTGAATGACTTTGGTGTGGGAGAGTGAGTGACTTTGGTGTGGGAGAGTGAGTGACTTTGGTGTGGGAGAGTATAAAGTTTTTTTTCACCTAGCTTAAGTGTCCGACGCTGCAAAAAGTAGGCGATTTATACGCCAACATGCTAACATGGCGCTAAAAGTAACACTGAATGATGGTTTAAGTTATGAGGCATACATGCTAACGTTAGCAGCTAACACTGAGCTACAATCACTGGTTTTCTCTATGGACATTGGTGTGTGAGAGTGAGCGGTTTACAAACTTCAGTTTCCTGTTGTTAAAGTCTGTCTCACAGTGATTTAAAGTGAGTTGTTTCAGAAACAGAAAAGTTCACCAAAAACTAACGTAAATAACAAAGTTCTGCGAGTCGTCAAACGAAGAATCGTCTCGTTTAAATCAAACCAAAAACAAACAGATTAGAGTGAGGTCGTCTTCCTCCTCTTCCTCCTCTTCCTCCTCTTCCTCCTCTTCCTCCTCTTCCTCCTCCTCCGCCATCTTTGTCTCCATCCTCTTCTATCCTGGCCCCGGCCTTAAACCGCCAGTTCAATTACCCATCATGCCCTTGACCTTGGCAGGTCAGCTCGCTTTGGAGGATGAAGCCTCAGAAGTCCAGAGAGAGAGAGAGAGGAGGAGGAGGAGGAGGAGGAGGAGGAGGAGGAGGGATGGATGGAGGGGAAGGGTGAGACAAAGAGAGACGGAGTGTGTGTGTGTGTGTGTGTGTGTGTGTGTGTGTGTGTGTGTGTGTGTGTGTGTGTGCTCTCCCTCTCTCTCTCTTATCTCTTCAGCTTGCTGGAGTTTTAAATTATTCATTCCCTGCTGCTGCCGCCGACTTACACATCTCCATCACACGGCTGCCCGCATCCGCCCGGGGAGCAGGCGGTCGCCACGGCAACCTTATCGCAGATCGCAGATTTCGGCTCCAGAAATGAAATAAAAGAGGAAATTGGCTGTATTAGCATAAGAGGAGTCAGCCTGGAGTTGAATACACACATCACCATCGCCCCCCCCACCCCCCCCCCAAAGCTCACAGCCACACCCCCTCCTCACCCCCCCCCCTCCTTATCAGCTCAGTCTGATCACTGCTTTCCCTTTCTATATTTTTTTTTTCCAATTCCACTCCCTCACCCAGCACCGACTCACCCTCCATCCTCACCCCCCCCCCCCCCCCCCACTCTTTGTTCCTCCCCACGCTCACAGAAGAATGGCGTGTGTGTGTGTGTGTGTGTGTGTGTGTGGGGGGGGGGGGGGTAGATGTGGTGGCCGTGACCTCTGACCTTTGCCGAGCCAAGTAAACAATAAGCAATAACCTGGGAGACGCTGCAGCTCCTGAGTGACAGCACACTTTATTTCCTGTCCAACACAAACCGTCTTTTTACCTCATCGGCTCATTATTAGTCTGTTCCTCTGTGTCTCTCTGTCCATCGTGGACCGGTCCACTGGGACAAACCATCTCAGCCTTTAGAGACGCTGACTTTAAAGAGACGGCTTCGGAGGAACAAGTGATTTTAGCCTCTTCACAGAAGAGTCTGAAGTATAACGACGTCTTTAACTGTGAGACGGACTTTAACAACAGGAAACTGAAGTCAGTAAACCACTCACTCTCTCACACCAAAGTCACTCACTCTCCCACACCAAAGTCACTCACTCTCCCACACCAAAGTCACTCACTCTCTCACACCAAAGTCACTCACTCTCCCACACCAAAGTCACTCACTCTCCCACACCAAAGTCACTCACTCTCCCACACCAAAGTCACTCACTCTCACACACCAAAGTCACTCACTCTCCCACACCAAAGTCACTCACTCTCACACACCAAAGTCGCTCACTCTCCCACACCAAAGTCACTCACTCTCCCACACCAAAGTCACTCACTCTCCCACACCAAAGTCACTCACTCTCACACACCAAAGTCACTCACTCTCACACACCAAAGTCACTCACTCTCCCACACCAAAGTCACTCACTCTCACACACCAAAGTCACTCACTCTCCCACACCAAAGTCACTCACTCTCCCACACCAAAGTCACTCACTCTCCCACACCAAAGCCACTCACTCTCCCACACCAAAGTCACTCACTCTCACACACCAAAGTCACTCACTCTCCCACACCAAAGTCACTCACTCTCCCACACCAAAGCCACTCACTCTCCCACACCAAAGTCACTCACTCTCACACACCAAAGTCACTCACTCTCCCACAAAGATTTAAACCACTATTTATTTATATATTAAATTATAAAGTTTCTTAAACTTTCATATAAGAGCAAAACTTAATCTTTAATAAACTGACATGAATTTAAATAATCTGTGAAGTGATTTCAAATATTTAAATGTGTGTGTGTGTGTGTGTGTGTGTGTGTGAGAGATGATCAGCATCTTCATCACTGTAAAAACACAAAGACTGAGGCACAAAGCTAACTCTCTTCCTCCCGTTAGCGCCTGCTCCTCCACCACTTAACCATCCGCTAACAAGCCGCCTCCCACCCTCCTCCTCCTCCTCACCCCTCCTCCTCCTCCTCCTCCTCCTCCTCCTCCTCCTCCTCCTCCTCCCTCTGTAATTGAAGTTAAACGGCAGAGAAATGGCGACCATGTCTCCTCCAGATGCTTCTAAATGTCAACATACGCTCGCTCTCAGATTGACACTTCCCTGGGGAGTTGTGTGTCTGCAACTGTGTTTGTTATGTTAATCATTTCATCCTCACATGATATTCTCTGAGAATCAAACCAGTGTGTGTGTGTGTGTGTGTGTGTGTGTGTGTGTGTGTGTGTGTGTGTGTGTGTGTGTGTGTGTAATAACCCGCCCACCACAGCCGCCAGAGGCTTCTTTTCTCTCTCTATTATCATCACAATCATTACGGTTTAACTGAGTTAAATCTTATTTTAAACAGAAGAGTGTTTTCTCTGTGACTTTGTTTCATCAGATCAGGATGACAGAGTCGATGAGGATTAACTCCTCCTCCTCCTCCTCCTCCTCCTCCTCCCACCTCCTCCTCCTGACGTATCAGTCTAAATATAATCTCAATCTGAGGTTTTTCTTTGTTATGTATTAGAAATCATTTTGACCTCTGGTCTTCAAACATAACAGCTAACAATATAATAATAATAATAATTATAATAATAATAATAAAATACAGTTTCCAGGTCAATGTCAGAAAACTCATAAACAAATATAAAATCTGCTTTTTTAATTATAGAACAAAGAAAAACATTAATAAAAACTATAAAACAAACAGAGACAGAAAAAAACTAAAGGAATAAATGATAATTAAATAAATAAAGATAAGTAAATAAGTTTTGCTTTAATGAATAAACAGTGTTGAGTTTTTTAGACCTGAATTATGGATTATCTTATTATTTAAATGAAATAAAGAGAACATGAAGTGTTTTCTTTTGTTTATTCTATTATTTATTTATATTTATTCTATTAATGATATAAAACAAGCCTCGAGCTTCAGCTTCATCCTTTTACACTTACGTTGAACATCGTTATCAACTGAAATAAATATATTCATTCATTCATAATAGTTAAAAAGACCATAACAGCAATAATCCAAACAACATGACACTAACTTGAGATTATATTTTCTGTCGGCCTGGACATGGACCATGAGTTTGAGACGTCAGCGCTTTAAGACCTTTGCGCTGCTGCATTCTGGGTAAAGAATATACAACAAACTGAGAGAAGGAGAAAATGATGAAGTCACAACTGTGACAGTTTTTATAGAGAGAAATGTGACGAGTCATGGTCTCAGAGCTAAAAAAACAGAAAATGTTTCCTCAGTCTTTCCACAGCGTTTCCTCTGTTTCCACAGTGTTTCCTCAGTGTTTCCTGTACGTTTCCTCTGTGTTTCCTGTATGTTTCCTCCGTGTTTCCTCAGTGTTTCCACCGTGTTTCCACCGTGTTTCCTCAGTGTTTCCTCTCCGTTTCCTCAGTGTTTCCTCAGTGTTTCCTCTCCGTTTCCTCTGTGTTTCCACAGCGTTTCCTCCGCGTTTCCTCAGCGTTTCCTCAGTGTTTCCTGTGTTTCCTCCCTGTTTCCTCTCAATTTCCTCTCAATTTCCTCAGTGTGTTCTCTCAGTGTTTCCTTGGTGTTTCCTCAGTGTTTCCTTGGTGTTTCCACAGCGTTTCCTCTGTGTTTCCACAGTGTTTCCTCAGCGTTTCCTCCCTGTTTCCTCTCAATTTCCTCTCAATTTCCTCTGTGTGTTTCCTCAGTGCGTTTCCTCCGAGTTTCCTCAGTGTTTCCTCCGTGTTTCCTCCGTGTTTCCTCCGTGTTTCCTCAGTGTTTCCTCAGTGTTTCCTCCGTGTTTCCTCTTGTGTTTCCTCAGTGTTTCCTCAGTGTTTCCTCCGTGTTTCCACTTGGTTTCCTCAGTGTTTCCTCAGTGTTTCCTCAGTGTTTCCTCAGTGTTTCCTCAGTGTTTCCTGGCGTCTCTCCTCCAGCTCTTAATCTGTTTTAAGTGTTGAAGACTTTGTTAGAGTGAATCTCAAAGACGTTCACAGGCTGTAGCTGCTTCACGCTGTGATCCTCGGTGGTCTTTTTTCTTTCTCTTCTTTCTCTTTCTCCTAAAGCTTCATCTTCTCCTCCTGTGTTTCCTCTGCCTGCGATTGTGCTTCCATGGTTCGGAGGCTTCATCGCGGCCTACGTGTGATTTCACGTCAGCCGCAGAGACGCTGAGCGCCTGAGGGGGCGCCGCACCCACGCAGTCTGAGCGCTAAAGAGCTGCAGCGCTAACAATCCTGCTGTGTAGGTTTGAGCCTGTAGTGATGACACTGTGTGTGTGTGTGTGTGTGTGTGTGTCACTGCCAAAGACCACACACACACACACACACACACACACACACACACGCACACACGCACACACACACACTCCTTTTATTTTTATTGTGGAGACAAAAGGACGCGGGGACGTCAGCGTTAGCCTCGCTAACACTAAGTGACAGAGTGAGACGAGAGTGAGACGAGAGACAATGATGATCCTTCGCCGCGCTGCCCCCCCCCCCTCTCACCTCCCCGTCCCCGGCCCCCCCGACCGCCACCGTTAGCCCCGCCCCCGGGCCCCACGCTGGTCCCCGCTCCCTGGCCCTGAGCAGATAACCAGCAGGACCGCGGCGAGGACCCGGGAACCAATCTCCGGAGGAGCGTCCCCGTAACCGCGAGACGCTCCGGTCAGGGACGCGTGGGCAGGAAAAGGGGCTGAAACCGCCGGGGATTGTGGGTAGAGGCGTGACGCTCGCTCTGCTCCGGCCCCTCGGGGGGGGTTTCTGAAAGTGTTTGGACGGAGTTTGGTCACAGAGGATTTTGCGGTCCTCGCAGAGACGTTTGACGTCCTGTTTGGACGGACGTCAGGACGAGGTGGACGACGATAGAGAGACGTCGGAACAAAGAGGATTGAGACGAGAGTCGACACAGAGTTCAGCCTGTGTTTGATTTCATGTTCTTTGTTTCAGGCCAAAAAAGCATCAAAGAACAAAGAAGAGAAACAGGAGAGACGGAAACTTCTGAGGTTTAAAACAGACAAACTTTTCTACTCTGACGATAAATGATGTGTTTTTGTCTCAGTGGAGACGACGTGAGAGTCACAGGGACACTGACGATACATGATACACGATATCAGTACTATCACGATACCGATAATATCCCGATACACAACACCGATAATATATCACGATACCGATAATATCACGATAGCGATAATTAATCACGATACATGATACCAATAACATCACGATACATGATACCGATAATATCACGATACCGATAATATATCACAATACCGATAATATATCACGATACATGATACCAATAACATCACGATACATGATACCGATAATATCACAATGCGATATCGATAATATCACGATACACGATACCGATAATATCACAATACCGATAATATCACGATACCGATAATATCACGATACACAATACCGATAATATCACAATACCGATAATATCACGATACCGATAATATCATCATACACAATACTGATAATATCACAATACCGATAATATCACGATACCGATAATATCACGATACCGATAATATCACGATACACGATACCAATAACATCACGATACACAGCACCAGTAATATCACGAATACACTAGACCGATATCACGGTACATGATACCAGTAATATCACGATACACGGCGCCAGTTATATCACGATACACGATACCAATAATATCACAATACACAATACTATCACGATAAACGATACGGATACCATCACGATACAGGATAGTGATAATATATCACTATACATAACAAACGATACCAATAATATCACGATAGATTCATCAAGATTATTTGAATGCATCTAATTCAGTTATTTTAGTATACAATAATCAGATTATTATTGAATGTATTCAGATTACCATGCTGACCTGGATGAATAAAAGTGGGAGGAGTTAATCTCACATATTTGCATCGTTGACTTTGATAAAGAGGCAAAAAAATAAAGTTTGTGATGTTTGAGAATAAAGAAGTTCAGTGAACTTTAATCCACTTTGTTTGGTTCAGTTTTCTCCGGATTAAACACGTTAAACGTGTCCCTGTTAATCCCAGAGTCGTCTCCTCGTAGGCGTCTTCACGTCCTAATGTCCTCGTCTGTCCCTGAAATAAGTGTGGATCCACTGGAGTCCACAGATTGTGGTTCCACCACCGCTTCATAAAGTGGCTTTACACACACACACACACACACACACACACACACACACACACACACACACACACACACACACACACACCTAATTCCCCCCATTATCCACCCTCTCACCCCACAGTTTGCCGGGTAATGGCATCAAAAACAAGCGCTCCTCTCTGCAGCAAACTCTGATGCTCTTTAGGAAGCGTGAACTTTTTCCAGGATGGACACAAAAAGACAGAAGAGGACAGAAGACAGAGGACAGAAGACAGAAGACAGAGGACAGAGGACAGAGGACAGAGGATAGAAGACTGAGGACAGAAGGACACAGGACATGAAGGACAGAGGACAGAAGGACAGAGGATAGAAGACTGAGGACAGAAGGACACAGGACATGAAGGACAGAGGACAGAAGACTGAGGACAGAGGACTGTGGACAGAAGGACAGAAGACTGAGGACAGAAGGACAGACAGAAGGACATGGAGGACAGGACAGAGGACAGAAGGACATGAAGGTAAGAGGACAGAAGACAGAGGACAGAAGACAGAAGACAGAAGACAGAGGACAGAAGGACATGAAGGACAGAAGGACTGAGGACAGAAGGACAGAAGGACACAGGACAGAAGGACAGAAGACGTCTTCCATCACTGACTTGATTCTGTCCCAGTCCACTTCTACTGATCATTCCTTGTCTTCTTTCCTTTGTCGGACACTCGTTACCTTTCCTTTGTCTATGAAGGAAACAAACGCTCACCATCACAGATTATCAGTGTTAAAGTATTCAGATTATTACTTCAGATTATTCCAGTCAATGTATTGAGATTACACAGGCAGCTGTTTTCAGATTATCTGAGTGGATCCAGAAAACATAATCATAATCTATTTCAATGGTAGATAGTGATGATCTCTGTAATCTGAGAGCAGGTCTCACGTCACTATAAATTATATCATGTTATTTACTCTGATAAAAAACACTGTGAAACTCTGAGTTTTAAAAACATCACGTTTATGTTTTTCTCAGGTTCAGATTAAGCTCAGACTCTAAAAAGTGTCAGATTAGCGTCACAGTGTTGCTACAGCGTCATAATCTGGTAACAGGGAATAACCGGTGTCACGAAAAGTCAGAAGTACATTTCCTTAACACTAGTTATTATCTTTACTTCTACCCCAGTTCCTCTCCTCTCTCCTCTCTCCTCCTTCATCTCCTCTCTCCTCTCTCCTCCTTCATCTCCTCTCTCCTCTCTCCTAATCTCAGTGGAGCTCTGTGAGCAGATAAGGATTATTTAGTGTTTGGAGTTTTCTTCTGCGTGGAACTGAGTCTGGAACATCTCCCACCAGGCAGAGGTAGATGAGAAGATACATGGAGGAGGCTTTGTGTGTGTGTGTGTGTGTGTGTGTGTGTGTGTGTGTGTGTGTGTGTGTGTGTGTGTGTGTGTGTGTGTGTGTGTGTGGAGGATTTGATCTCAGCCTGATCTCCCACACCCACACACACACACACACACACACACACACACACACACACACACACACACACACACACACACACACACACACACACACACACACACACACACACACACACACACACACACACACACACACACACACACACACACACAGTTGTCGTCTGATTGCAGATTCATTTCAGAGCTGATCAATAAAACACTGGCTGTCTTTGCCTGAATTGATTAGTGTGACATTTTTGATCAGATTTCACCATAAAGGATGTGTGTGTGTGTGCGTGTGTGTGCGTGTGTGTGTGTGTGTGTGTGTCATCTCGTCTGAGACCAGAATTCAGGTTTCTATACGTTTTCATGGTTTTATGAGACTTTAACTAACGTAGTTTAAGTCTACGACGTCTACGTCACACGTTCACGTCTTTATCTTCACTGTTAAACTGAAGTTTGTAAACCACTCACTCTCCCACACCAAAGTCCACAGAGAAAACCAGTGATTTTAGCTCACAGGGACACAGGAGCTGCTGGTCCTCTGCTGCCTCGTGTGGTCACTTTGTGTCACTGAGTTAAGTCTAAAGTAAATTGTAATTGTCCTTGTAAGTTAGTGATGGAGGCAGCAGTGGATCAACAACTCCTGAAAAGATTAAAGTTCAGAAGAAGAAGAAGAAGAAGAGTCTGAAAACAGATGATGAAAATATAAAAGTTGACTTTGTAAAGTATTGTAAACATCAGCTGTTTCCTCTGATCTGTGATCAGCTGTGAACTCTTCTGTGTGATTAGATCAGTGTTTTAGTCTGTGTTTAGATGAACAAGTGATGATGGTCCTGATCCACAGGAGGAGAAACAGCAGGAGAAGGTGGAGGAGGAACAGCTCTGAAGGTTGTTGTGGTTTGGTTCCTCCTCCGAAGGTTTGGTTAGTTGGTTCTTCCTCTGAAGGTGTGGTTCCTCCTCTTAAGGTTCTGTATGGTTCCTGCTCTGAAGGTTTGGTTCCTCCTCTGAAGGACAGTGTGGTTCCTCCTCTGAAGGTCGGTGTGGATCCTCCTCTGAAGGTGTGGTTCCTCCACTTAAGGTTCAGTGTGGTTCCCCCTCTGAAGGTGTGGTTCCTCCTCTTAAGGTTTTGTGTGGTTCCTCCTCTGATGTGGTTCCCCTTCTGAAGGTGTGGTTCCTCCTCCTCCTCCTGGTCTCCTGTGAGGCTCCTCCTCTGAAGGTGTGGTTCCTCCTGGTCTCCTGTGAGGTCACCTTCTCTGAAGGTGTGGCCCTCCTCCTCCTCCTCCTCCTCCTCCTGTGAGGTCACCTCCTCTGAAGGTGAGGTTCCTCCTCCTCCTCCTCCTCCTGTGAGGCTCCTCCTCTGAAGGTGTGGTTGCTCCTCCTCCTCCTCCTCCTCCTCCTCCTCCTCCTGTGAGGCTCCTCCTCTGAAGGTGTGGTTGCTCCTCCTCCTCCTCCTCCTCCTCCTCCTGTGAGGTCACCTCCTCTGATCCGTCCTCTTGATACAGGCTCTTTTGTTTTGGTTCATCATCACTGAGCTGAAGCTTCCTCTTCATCTTTGTACGAGAGCGAGGCGTAAAAACCACAGCAGACAAAACACCACCTCCTCCTCCTCCTCCTCCTCCTCCTCCTCTATCAGGTCTTCCATCTCCTCCTTCATCCCACTCTTTCTTCGTCCTCTCCCTGACCTTGTTCAGCTCCTTTCATCCTCCTCTCAGTGTGTGGGCTCCTGCTCAACAGGAGGTCGTCCACAGGTAACTTCACAGCACAGAGGAGGAAGAAGAAGGGGCGGGGCCTAACACCAGGCCCTTCCTCTTCATCATCAGCATCATCATCACCATCATCATCATCATCTTCATCACCACAGCAGCCTGGAATGTTGTGCCTCTGGTAATAAACGTGCACCTTCTGTCTAATTTGGCCATTATTCAGACTGTCACAGTGCAATTATTTAGAGCTTATCTCACTCACACACCACATGACGCGTTTGTCACGCCTACACACACACACACACGCACACGCACACACACACACACATGCGCACACACACACGCACACACAGAGAGGAGCTTTGGAAATTCCATTGATGAGTGCTGGTGATAGGCCGCCTCCCCCTCCTCATCATTACAGCATTGATTACCTTGGTTTACTCGTTATCATGTGCACATATTCAATCTCATCACACACACACACACACACACACACATGCGCACACACACACACACACACACACCATATTGTTTACGCACAGATAGAGATTGTATTGTTTCTTGTTTATTCTATTGGCTCATTTGTGTTTAGTAATGTCATCCCTCCTCCTCCTCCTCCTCCTCCTCCTCCTCCTCCTCCTCCTCCTCTTCCTCCTCCTCCTCTTTATCATCAGTGGTTAAAAAAGCAGAGAAACATAATCTCTTCACTCAGATTAGTCCAGAATAGAACGCGTGATATTAGGTTTCTATGATCTTTGAGCCGTAATTTGACGCCGCGGAACAAATATAGACGCCGTCGTCGTTATATTAGAATCAGACGTGAGTGATCAGGTGTGTGTGTGTGTGTGTGTGTGTGCATGTGTGTGATTGCGTTTTATTTGCCGTAACAGCAGCTCGCCGTTGTTTACCTCGGCGAACAAAGACGCTGATGCGATATACAATAAAAGTTGGAGTAATGATGTTTTTTTGTTTTTTTTTTAAAGGCAATAAAAGCCTTCGCTCATTAAAGCTTCTCTGCAAACGCCAGCGACTCTTATCAGCGAGGGAAGAGGCTACATTTGGCCACGAGGAAATGAGGCGGCGAGCGGCGAGCGGCGAGCGGACAGAAGTAGCCATCAGATAGTGCTGCCTCCTTAATTCTCTCATCCTCTGTTAAATAATATCATTATCGTGGGCTAATGACGACGGTGCAGCCGTGCTTGTGCGGAATAAGCCGATTAGGACGGAGACAAACAGCGGCGAGGGCCAGGAAGCGCGGCGAGGCCATTTAGCACTTCACACGCTTACAAACCAGGGGGCGCCGCCATCTTTACTCACACACACACACACACACACTAACACACTCCACTTCTCTTTTTTTTTTTAAACACCAGGCCATCGTGAAGTATTTGATTTCCTCCTCCTCTTCCTCTGCCACCCTCTTCTTCTTCTTCTTCTTCTTCTTTGTGTGGAGGTAATCGTAGATGCAAAGGGAAGGATGGGGTGGGTTGGGGGGGCCGTGGGGGCCCCGCTATCAGGCGCTAACATCTGTTAGCGTGTCAGGTGATGAGATGGAGCGCTCGCGGCCTCTCCGGCGGCCTGGACGGCTCCTTTAATGCAGAGAGGGGAGTGTGCAAACAAACAGCGGCTGATAGGGTCTATGCTTGTCACAATCGCTCAGGACCGTGATCTATCTTCTCCTGCTCGCTCTCCTCCGTCTCCTGCTCGAGTGTTCCTCCTCCTCCTCCTCCTCCTCCTCCTCCTCCTCCTCCTCCTCCTCCTCCTCCTCACACCATTTTCTCCAGCTCTACACTGAAAACACTCTGCTTTTTTTATTCATTCACACACACACACACACACACACGTAGGGTCTTTTTCCTTCTTTAAAAGTGTAATAATAATAATATGATGCATCGCCGTGCTGTGAGCGCCCCCTGCTGCTGAGAACCAGCCTCACACACATCATGCATCACAGGCTCACGCCGAGTGAAAATATGACTGATTTTTAGCCTCTGAAAAATAAAAAAAATGGTGTCATTGAAATCTACTTCAGTTCAAGTCGAGGATGATTTAAGAAGAACATCACACACACCAAAGTCACTCACTCTCCCACACCAAAGTCCACAGAGAAAACCAGTGATTTTAGCTCACAGGGACACAGGAGCTGCTGGACCTCTGCTGCCTCGTGTGGTCACTTTGTGTCACTGAGTTAAGTCTAAAGTCAATATTTTAAAAGCTGAATTCACTAAAATCAGTCATTGTAATGTATGTTAAAATCACTGGTTTACTCTATGGACTTTGGTGTGGGAGAGTGAGTGACTTTGGTGTGGGAGAGTTAGTGACTTTGGTGTGAGAGAGTGAGTGACTTTGGTGTGAGAGAGTGAGTGACTTTGGTGTGAGAGAGTGAGTGACTTTGGTGTGAGAGAGTGAGTGACTTTGGTGTGAGAGAGTGAGTGACTTTGGTGTGGGAGAGTGAGTGACTTTGGTGTGGGAGAGTGAGGGACTTTGGTGTGGGAGAGTGAGTGACTTTGGTGTGTGAGAGTGAGTGACTTTGGTTTTTCAGAGTGAGTGACTTTGGTGTTTCAGAGTGAGTGACTTTGGTGTGGGAGAGTGAGTGCCTTTGGTGTGGGAGAGTGAGTGCCTTTGGTGCGGGAGAGTGAGTGACTTTGGTGTGGGAGAGTGAGTGACTTTGGTGCGGGAGAGTGAGTGACTTTGGTGTGGGAGAGTGAGTGACTTTGGTGCGGGAGAGTGAGTGACTTTGGTGTGGGAGAGTGAGTGACTTTGGTGCGGGAGAGTGAGTGACTTTGGTGTGGGAGAGTGAGGGACTTTGGTGTGGGAGAGTGAGGGACTTTGGTGTGGGAGAGTGAGGGACTTTGGTGTGGGAGAGTGAGTGACTTTGGTGTGTGAGAGTGAGTGACTTTGGTTTTTCAGAGTGAGTGACTTTGGTGTTTCAGAGTGAGTGACTTTGGTGTGGGAGAGTGAGTGCCTTTGGTGTGGGAGAGTGAGTGCCTTTGGTGCGGGAGAGTGAGTGACTTTGGTGTGGGAGAGTGAGTGACTTTGGTGCGGGAGAGTGAGTGACTTTGGTGTGGGAGAGTGAGTGACTTTGGTGCGGGAGAGTGAGTGACTTTGGTGTGGGAGAGTGAGGGACTTTGGTGTGGGAGAGTGAGGGACTTTGGTGTGGGAGAGTGAGTGACTTTGGTGCGGGAGAGTGAGTGCCTTTGGTGCGGGAGAGTGAGTGACTTTGGTGTGGGAGAGTGAGTGACTTTGGTGCGGGAGAGTGAGTGACTTTGGTATGGGAGAGTGAGTGGTTTACAAACCTCAGTTTAACACTGAGATAAAGACGTGATCATGTTATTAAATATATTATAGACTTACACTGACATAGATTTCATCAGCTAAATGTTCAGTTCTTTCTTATGTCCCTGATGGCGGCCATTTTGTCCCCGAGAGTGAACGTCCGTGTCTCAAAATGGCTGCCAGCGCAAAGACATTGGCCGTTTCTCAATATCCATAATTGTGAAAACGTCACCAACCTCACCTTAAAAGATCTCATACGTTCATTCATCAACAGTCTGTAGGGGGCAGTAATGATTTTGGCTTAAGTGTTTGGCGCCACCTGCCATTCAAACAGTAGAACAAGGAAGTAGCTGCTGTTCCAATTGAAGAGCTCGTAATCGTGTACTTGGCGAGTATGTACTCCAGTCGTACTTCTCAAGTACGTACTGCCATACTTGGGTATTGAGAAAGTGTTATTTGTTCATTTTAAAGTCAGTTTATTTTCCTGAACTATAAATACTTTTCTGAGAAGATGCACGACATGAGGGAGCAGAGGATCATGGGATACCGTGGTTGCAATTGAAGATTATTTGGATTATCTGCTGTTCATTTTCTTTGATTATTTACGATTGATCTTTTGGTCGACGATGGACGACGACGACGTGAAAATGTACCCGTTCTGCTAAACTTAGCTACGCTAAGCTAACGTCGCGCTAACGCTAACAACGTGTGGTTTACAAACTTCAGTTTCCTGTCAGAGAGACTCAAACTCTTCAGTAAAGTGAGTAAAATCAGACTGTGTGTTTAAATAAAACCAGCCGTTCATTGACGAAGCGTCTGGTTTTATCTCTTCATCTCATTTAGCCTCATGATTACGTCTGCGTGTTCTGCAGCGATCAGGTTTTTCCTAATGGTTTTTGTGGAGGCAGTAAACAGAGGAAGAGGAAGTGCACGTCTGACACTCTGATGTCGCAGATAAGAAGAAGAAGAAGACGACGACGAAGACGACTTTCTGTTTCTGTGTTATCAGCAGCCATGAAAATGTTTTCAGCCTTATCAACGCGCTCATTTCCACCATCACCATCATCATCATCATCATCATCATCATCGTATCCATCATCATCACTGTCTTTATTAACACAAGTGTCTTTGTGAGCAGAGAAATCATCAGCACCAGCTTTTCTCTTCTCATTCAACTCACGGAACATTCTGCCCTTTTATTTTGAAAAGAAATCAAAGTCATATTTGTTGTATTAACTCATATTTTCACACAAATACGAGTTAATAAAAGTGTTGATTTTCACACATAAATGTTCAATAAAATGCAGATAAATTGCTGTTTTGAACGATCTTCATCATGTTTACACTTTTAAATGTTACACACGTTCAGATATTTGCAGTTTCTTCTCATATTTTACTTTTCATTTATCAATAACGTTAAATAAAGTCAGACATTTTACTATAATATCAATATTATATGATATACGAATGATCAACATCAATATTTAGATTTTTTTTCCAAATGAATAGGATTTATTTTTATTATTTTATTGTGTTTAAAAAATAACCTTTATTTTATATGTGGTTTGTTCTGCTTTTTATTCACAACAGAACTTTTATCATATTCATAAATCTGATAAATAATAATACTAATAAATCCGTCACACACACACACACACACACACTACACAAACAAACAAAAACGACATGTAATTTAGAGTCTTTTTGTTCCAGAAAATGTTGTTTATGAATAAATAAATATATAAATAAATAAACATTTTAAAACACAAAAATGTATGAAAAGATCAAATGTTATCAACCTTTGTTATTAATATATTAAAGTATTTACTGTAAAACTATGAGAATTATCACGTAAATATTCACTATAAACATGGTCTGAAATATGAATAAAGTACAAAGACAAAGATTTAAGTTTCATTTTTGATTCTTGAAAAGTTAAAGAAAGTTTCTGTAAACGTTCAAATGATTTAAATAATAATAATAATAAGAGTTATTTCACACAACGAACTACAACAGCTAATTCTAATGATACATCTAACAGCTAATGCTAATGCTACAGCTGACACTTCAGCTAATGGCTGATGCTACAGCTAATGGCTGATTTTACAGCTAAAAGTTAATGCTACAGCTAACAGCTAATGCTACAGCTAATGGCTGATGCTACAGCCAACAGCTAATGGCTGATGCTACAGCTAACAGCTGATAAACAACAGAGTGACCAGTGATCAGTCGAAGCTACGACGTGAGCCGAACTCGCGACTTCCTGTTACACCAAATAAAAGGCATTTCAAAATAAAACGTCTGGTGTCAGTTGCTGGAAGTTGCTGCTGAAATGAAATAAATATGAAAAACTGAAGAAGAGTTAAAGTAGACGTTGAAGCAGAGACACGAGGACGTTGGACTGAACTGAAGCTGCACAACTATCATGTCATTGTCAGACAGTTTGTGGCAGAAAGATCAATAGTTAGTAATTCATGGAGCTTCAGGTCTGAGAGTCTGTGTCCCCGTCCACATCTTTCCGTCCTCCTCCTCCCATCCTCCTCCTCCTCCTCCTCCCATCCTCCTCCCGTCTTCCCATCCTCCCGTCTTCCCGTCCTCCTCCTCCACAGCTTGAATGTCCTCTAATGGAGCAGTCCAGATCTAATCACGGCAGTAATTGAAGTTTACTTTGAAGCTTTCAATCTGGGGGAATATTTAAAGACAGCGCCACCATGAAACACTATCTACTGTCCCTGCTCTCATCAGATCGTCTTCAATAATAAATGAGCGTCTCAAAAGCACTTTTATCCAAATACAATCACGTTTAAACTTAAGTTAAGATTCAAGAGCACAACATTTAATAGAGAGGAACCATATTAAAGGTTTAGAAGCAAGAGAAACGTGTCAAACACAAGAAAATCACTGAATAATCCACGTAATAATCTGTCTTTGACTTCATTCATTTCATGCTGTTTAGATGACGTAAGTTGAATTATTGCTGTGATATGAAGCAAAGATTCTTCTACACAAATAAAGTTATATAACATAACAAATGTGTAGAAATGATACAAAGTTATGATTTCAGTCATTTTCTTAATCCACAAAGAGAAGTTTTCATGAATCCTGAGGAAAGTATGCAAATAAAAAGATTAAAAAACTACAATCCTGATTTAAATTAAAAACAATTCCATTCACTCACATGAATTTCCACAGGAATATTTCCAGAATTCACAAACTAAATTCCCAGAAAGAGTTCCTGGAAATTTACCATTGAGATTAACCCTGAGATTATCTGAGAAAAATCTGCTCAAATTACAGAAAACTTTTATTTATTTATTTAAAAAGCAAAAAAAATGAAGAATTCTAAAAAAACTGTCACTTTTATCGCCGCGACAACTGCAATGATTCTCATAAACTGACAGAGTTTGGACTGCGTTCTCTTCAGATTATATCAGATTATAATTTAAAAACAGACAGAAATGTACGTCGTTAAATATGTTTTATGTTGAGGGGGGAAAAGGAAAGTTTGTTTCCTGCTGCTTCATATGGTACAGCTAACAGCTAACAGCTAATACTACATCTACAGTTAACAGCTAATGCTACATCAACAGCTAACAGCTAATACTACATCTACAGTTAACAGCTAATGTTACATCAACAGCTAACAGCTAATACTAAATCTACAGTTAACAGCTAATGGTACATCAACAGCTAACAGCTAATACTACATCTACAGTTAACAGCTATTGCTACATCAACAGCTAACAGCAAATACTACATCTACAGTTAACAGCTAATGCTACATCTACAGTTAACAGCTAATGCTACATCAACAGCTAATACTACATCTACAGTTAATAGCTAAAGCTAACAGCTAATGAACAACAGAGTGACCAAATGTTTTAATGCTACGATAAATTCCTCCGTTTCTCGTTAAAAGTTGACGTAAGATTCAAAATTTAAATCAGAACGTTTAAATTCAGTTATGAATGAATGAATAAACTGCACTTTTACAAAAACAAGAATGGACTCAAGTTCAAGTTAAATCAGTTACGTTCAGTTGGTGCTACGACGTGAGCCAAAGTCACTTCCTGTTTCACCAAATTTCAAAATAAAACGTCTCCCGACGTGACAGTTTTTAAAATATGAGAAATGATCAGGCATGAATTAAATTAGACAACATTTGAATTCACAACAATAGACAAGGTCTGGAACCATCAACCCTCAGGTCAGTGTATGACCCACTTTAGCTCCTGATCCACAGCACGACGACTACATTTGTCTCATTGGAAAGACGAAAAAATCTGAGATTAACGCGAGACATCGGTCAAATCAAAGAAATCAACAGATTTAGGGACATGAGGACGTGATGGCATTGGGACATGATAGCATTGGAACATGATGGCATGGGGACATGATAGAGTGGGGACATGATAGCATTGGGACATGATAGCATGAGGACATGATAGCATTGGGACATGATAGCATGGGGACATGATAGCATAGGGACATGATAGCGTAGGGACATGAGGACATGATAGCATGGGGACATGAGGACATGATAGCATGGGGACATGAGGACATGATAGCATGAGGACATGAGGACATGATAGCATGGGGACATGAGGACATGATAGCATGAGGACATGATAGCATGGGGACATGATAGAGTGGGGACATGATAGAGTAGGGGCATGATAGCATGGGGACATGAGGACATGATAGAGTGGGGGCATGATAGCATGGGGACATGATAGCGTGGGGACATGATAGCATGGGGACATGATAGAGTGGGGACATGATAGAGTAGGGGCATGATAGCATGGGGACATGAGGACATGATAGAGTGGGGGCATGATAGCATGGGGACATGATAGCGTGGGGACATGATAGCATGAGGACATGATAGCATGGGGACATGATAGCATGAGGACATGATAGCATGGGGACATGATAGAGTGGGGACATGATAGAGTAGGGGCATGATAGCATGGGGACATGAGGACATGATAGAGTGGGGGCATGATAGCATGGGGACATGATAGCATGAGGACATGATAGCATGGGGACATGATAGAGTGGGGACATGATAGAGTAGGGGCATGATAGCATGGGGACATGAGGACATGATAGAGTGGGGGCATGATAGCATGGGGACATGATAGCGTGGGGACATGAGGACATGATAGAGTGGGGACATGAGGACATGATAGAGTGGGGACATGAGGACATGATAGAGTGGGGATATGATAGAGTGGGGACATGAGGACATGATAGAGTGGGGACATGATGACATTATAATATGGGGACATGTTAATATGGGGACATGTTAATATGGGGACATTATAATATGGGGACAAAGATTAAAGTGAAACATCAGTCAAATCAAACATCAAATCAACAGAAAAAACATCATCTGCAGCGACATGAAAAGCTTCAGTGAAGAAGAGTAAAGATCTTTTAAAGATTTGAAAGAAGCAAAATTCACAAGCGTAATGTGAGATTTTTGGGATGAAATAATCCCAGATTAAAGCAGGAAATGAAGAAAAACAGCAGCATCAGCAGATTCAAACGACTTAAAGGAAGAAATAAAAGACAAAGAAGAAAATAAACATTTACATGGACCAGAACCACAACATAGACCAGAACATGGACCAGAACATGGACCAGAACATGGACCAGAACCACAACATAGACCAGAACATGGACCAGAACATGGACCAGAACCACAGCATTGACCATAACCACAGTATAGACCAGAACCACAACATGGAGCAGAAACAGAACCAGAACAACTCAACTTTTACAAAAACAGCAGAAAATATTCACCAAAGCAACTCAGCTACGTTAGCATAAACCGCTCTTACCTTACATTAAAGTCAACGTCCATAAAACTGTGATGAAGAAGATGAAGAAGATGAAGACGATGAAGACGATGAAGAAGAAGATGAAGACGATGAAGACAGTTTGTCCAAACGTTGTCCTCAGGTTCTACATGAACATGAGTTTATACAGTTAGCCTTTAGCTTAGCAGGCCTCATGGACACATTAGCAAACAAACAGGTGCAAACTTCCCTCCTTCCTGCTCTGACTGAGTGACTGAGTCATGTGACTGAGTCACGTGACAGGAAGTGTGACAGGAAGTGTGAACAGATACATTTAGTATGAATGATTAAAAACACACGTTTATGACATCAATGTTGTAGTTTTGATTAAATAAAGTTAGAAATTAGTATTTCACACATTTTATTTAGTGTTTGAATAAATGATTTAAATGTGTGATTTTGAAACAGTAACAACAAGATAAATGCATGAATAGAAACAACACACGTCAAATATGAGGGAAAATAAAAGACATCGTTTAATATTGTTTTTTATTAGAATAAATGACATTTTCTGGTTTATTGAACTGATTTTTTTGTTAAACAGTGAAAAACACCAATAATCCTCAGAATTATATATTTGTTTGACATTTGTTTTGGAGTTAGATTAAGGTCAGAGGTCAGAGGTTAGGATTAGGACAACAGGGTTAGGGTTAGAGTCAATGTGACGGAAACCAGTGTGTGTGTGTGTGTGTGTGTGTGTGTGTGTGTGTGTGTGTGTGTGTGTGTGTGTGTGGCTGCAGCTGCAGTGTGTGTCCTGACTGTGGCGCTGTGATTGATGGAGCTGAGCACAGAAGGCCAGTGGGAGATGAAGAGAGGTCTGATAGTGAGATGCTCACTGATTCACTGTGTGTCGCACACTGATAACAGCAACACAACACAACTCACACACACACACACACACACAGAGGTAGTGTGTGTGTGTGTGTGTGTGTGTGTGTGTGTGTGTGTGTGTGTGTGTGTGTGTGTGTGTGTGTGTGTGTGTGCGTGTGTGTGTGTGTGTGTGTGTGTGTGTGTGTGTGTGTGAATAGATGGAAGAGAAGAGGACGATGGTTTTCACACAGTTTGTACTTTATTTCTGACAAATGGAGGTGTGAGGTTCATCATTCACCACTTCACATTCATGACATCATCACACACACACACACACACACACACACACACACACACACACACACACACACACACACACACACACACACACACACACACCTTCTTTTATTAATAATAAAATGAGAGTGAATGAAACACATGCTGTCACTGTAACGTATGACTTCTGATAACAGAGTGAGGAGGAGAGAAATGGAGAGCACCTTCCTCCTCCTCCTCCTCCTCAGCAGCATCACTCTTCTTCCTCTTCCTCTTCCTCTTCCTCTCATCTGTCGTTCCACTTCCCCATTTTTCCCTCTCAGACGTCTTTATCTTTCCATTTTATCTTCCTCTGGGTTTTTCATCCTCCTGTCGCTGCATCCTCAGGAGGAAGTGGACTCTGTGGACAGAGAGGAGGAGGAGGAGGCCTCTGTGCTCCTCCTCCTCCTCCTCCTCCTCCTGGTGTCTCCTCCTCCTCTTCTTCCTCCTCTTCCTCCTCCTCCTCCTCCTGGTGTCTCCTCCTCCTCTTCTTCCTCCACCTCCTCCTCCTCCTCCTCGTGTCTTCTCCTCCTCTTCTTCCTCCTCTTCCTCCTCCTCCTCCCTCCTCCTCTCCTCCTCCTCCTCCTCCTCCTCCTGTTCCCTCCTCCTCCTCCTCCTCCTCCCTCTCCTCCTCCTCCTCCTTCTCCCACCTCCTCCTCCTGCTCCCTCTCCTCCTCCTCCTCCTCTCCTCCTCCTCTCCTCCTCCTCCTCCTCCTCTTCCTCCTCCTCCTCATCCTCCTGCTCCTCCTCAGTGTCACAGCTCATTGACTCCTCACCTGTGACACACAGATGTCAGTGAGGAATGAAGCTCATACCTGAGCGTGTTCACGTGTTCTCCTCCACACGCTAACACCTGTGTGTGTGTGTGTGTGTGTGTGTGTGTGTGTGTGACCTCCTGACCTCTTGTCAGTTGTCATCACCTAAATCTTCTCACGACACAAACCTTTCACACATTCTTCTTCTTCTTTATTCATCACTAACTTTCCTTTTTTTATGATTATAATCATTTTAAAATAATGATTTTAAATCAAACTCCAATTTTCTATAAACTTCTGCTTGATTTTAACTTGTTTTAATTTTTAAAATTGATTTTGTTTTAATAATAAAGAAGGATTTAAAGGATTTCGACCAGTATAGACCAGTCTGGAGACAGTGGAGACAGAGGAGACACTGGGGACAGTGGAGACAGTGGGGACAGTGGGGACAGTGGAGACACTGGGGACACTGGGGACAGCGGGGACAGTGGAGACAGTGGGGACAGTGGAGACAGTGGGGACAGTGGGGACAGTGGGGACAGGCGGGACAGTGGAGACAGTGGGGACAGTGGAGACAGTGGGGACAGTGGGGACAGGCGGGACAGTGGAGACAGTGGAGACAGTGGAGAAACTGGGGACAGTGGAGACAGTGGAGACACTGGGACACTGGGGACAGTGGAGACAGGGGGGACAGTGGAGACAGTGGGGACAGTGGGGACAGGCGGGACAGTGGAGACAGTGGAGACAGTGGAGAAACTGGGGACAGTGGGGACAGTGGAGACACTGGGGACACTGGGGACAGTGGAGACAGGGGGGACAGTGGAGACAGTGGGGACAGTGGGGACACTGGGGACAGTGGGGACAGTGGAGACAGGGGGGACAGTGGAGACAGTGGAGACACTGGGGACAGTGGGGACAGTGGAGACAGGGGGACAGTGGAGACAGTGGAGACACTGGGGACAGTGGGGACAGTGGAGACAGTGGGGACAGTGGAGACACTGGGGACAGTGGAGACAGTGGTGACAGTGGAGACAGTGAGGACAGTGGGGACAGTGGAGACAGTGGTGACAGTGGAGACAGTGAGGACAGTGGGGACAGTGGAGACAGTGGTGACAGTGGAGACAGTGGTGACAGTGGAGACAGTGAGGACAGTGGGGACAGTGGAGACAGTGGTGACAGTGGAGACAGTGAGGACAGTGGGGACACTGGGGACAGTGGAGACAGCGGAGACACTGGGGACAGTGGGGACAGTGGGGACAGTGGGGACAGTGGAGACAGTGGAGACAGTGGGGACAGTGGAGACACTGGGGACACTGGGGACAGTGGAGACAGTGGAGACAGTGGAGACAGTGGAGACAGTGGAGACAGTGGGGACAGTGGGGACACATAAGTGAGACATGTTCAGTGTTGCAGCAGAGACGAACAGGAGGAGACAGAGGACAGAGGTTTTCAGCAGAGCACCACTGCCCCCATGTGGGGGAGCAGAGTACTGCAGCAGGTCCACACTCCTTTGACTTTGTGACAGAAAAAATATAAAAGACGTTTAAAGTTAGAGAAAGAGTTAAGAAAATAAGACTGGAAATAAATCACTTTCCGTGATTAAATCTATACATTTATGATTAAATCTATACATTTATTATTAAATCTTTACATTTATGATTAAATCTATACATTTATGATTAAATATTTACATTTATTATTAAATCTATACATTTATGATGTCGATGTTTAAATTATAATCTTTACATTCAGAGTCTAAAGACACAGAGACCAAAACCTGGTCCTGATGAGGCAGAACCTGGTTTTTACTCACTGTTACACTGCCACCTACAGGTCTGTAATGGTCATGATACGCTGCTGTGTGTGTGTGTGTGTGTTCAGAGGCTCTGCTGTAATACCACACACACACCCTGTAGAGGGCAGTGTGACACCACAGATAAACTCCTCTCTCTTTGAACAGATTTACATTTTATTCTCTTTTTCTTTACCTTTTTAACTTCTGTTTCTTTGCTTCCTCTTTTATTTTGAAGTTTCTCCTGGTGTTTACCTTGTCCAGCTCCACTTCCTGTCCTGTTTTCCTCTGTTGATTGTCTTCTCTGCTCTAATGAGTTTCACCTGTTTCCTGTTTGTCTCACCTGTGTGTGATTGTCCTCACTGTGTGTGTGTGTGTGTGTGTGTGTGTGTGTGTGTGTGCGTTTGTGTGTGATGGAGAATAAATGAGTACATTTAAGAAATATCATTTGTGTTTTTCTTCCAGTGAAAACATGACTCACTTATTCATGTGAATGAAATAAATAAAGTTTTTTTTAATCTTGTGAAAACATTGATGATAAAAATCAGACGATCACAAACAAAGAGGATTTTTACTTTATTATTGTTGCATTGAGACAGAGTGACCTTTGACCTTTGAACCTTTGACCTGGTCAGTGAGACACAGACGTTAATGAGGAGGAGGGAGGAGGAGGAGGAGGAAGAGAAGGAGGACGAAGAGGAGGAGGAAGAGGAGGACGACGAGGACGAAGAGGAGGAGGAGGAGGAGGAGTTGATGGACAAAGAAGCGCTCAACGTAAGAGCTGCCCCCCGTCTCACCTCTCCTCTCCTTCACTCCTGCTCTCTCTGGCCTTGACTCCTCCTCCTCCTCCTCTTCCTCCTCTTCCTCCTCCTCTCCGTGTCCTGGTCGACCTGGAATCAGGAGAATAACAGCGATATCGATCTCTGAGTCCAGAACAGAAGTGAACTGAGTGTAAAGAGGAGGAAGTTTGACTGAGCTGTAACACTGTGAGACGCCTGTAGATGGCAGCAGCATCACACACACACACACACACACACACACGACACACACACACACACACACACACACACACACACACACACACACACACACACACACACACACACACACACACACACACACACACACACACACACACACACACACACACACCTCTGTTCATTCAGCAGTGAATAATGATTGTGTGAGTGTGTTTCCCTCAGGTTGTCAAACACAAGATCATTTATCATAAGATTATAATTTATCACTAATAACTTTGACACGAGGTTTATGATTAGAATCATTTGCTTATTAAAACACACATTTTATTAAGCGTCAAACTTTTGTGTACGTGTTTGTGTGTTTAGTGTGTAACGCACAGATTACAGAGTGTAATGGAGTTACACACATGTGTGGGATTAAACATGTGTGTTTGTTTCTCATAATTCAGATTAAGAAGCAGGAGATTCAACAATACAAGTCTACGATGTCTACGATACAAGTCTAAGATAAGTCCACGATAAGTCTACGATAAGTCAACGATAAGTCTACGATACAAGTCTAAGATAAGTCAATGATAAGTCTATGATAAGTCTACGATAAGTCTACGATAAGTCAACGATAAGTCAACGATACAAGTCTAAGATAAGTCAACCATAAGTCAACGATAAGTCTAAGATACGTCAACGATACAAGTCTAAGATAAGTCAACGATAGAAGTCTAAGATAAGTCTACGACAAGTCAACGATAAGTCTACGATAAGTCTACCATAAGTCTACGATAAGTCAACGATACAAGTCTAAGATAAGTCAACGATAAGTCAACGATAAGTCTACGATAAGTCTACGATAAGTCAACGATACAAGTCTAAGAT